>NC_091136.1:68685093-68985093 GCF_041381155.1 Argopecten irradians | reverse complement strand
TCTGTCCAGGCCTCCTTAAAGTTAGTAATTATACCTTTCTGTCCAGGCCTCCTTAAAGTTAGTAATTATACCTTTCTGTCCAGGCCTCCTTAACGTTAGTAATTATACCTTTCTGTCCAGGCCTCCTTAACGTTAGTAATTATACCTTTCTGTCCAGGCCTCCTTAACGTTAGTAATTATACCTTTCTGTCCAGGCCTCCTTAACGTTAGTAATTATACCTTTCTGTCCAGGCCTCCTTAAAGTTAGTAATTATACCTTTCTGTCCAGGCCTCCTTAACGTTAGTAATTATACCTTTCTGTCCAGGCCTCCTTAAAGTTAGTAATTATACCTTTCTGTGCAGGCATCCTTAACGTTAGTAATTATACCTTTCTGTGCAGGCATCCTTAACATTAGTAATTATACCTTTCTGTCCAGGCCTCCTTAACGTTAGTAATTATACCTTTCTGTCCAGGCCTCCTTAACGTTAGTAATTATACCTTTCTGTCCAGGCCTCCTTAACGTTAGTAATTATACCTTTCTGTCCAGGCCTCCTTAACGTTAGTAATTATACCTTTCTGTCCAGCCTCCTTAACGTTAGTAATTATACCTTTCTGTCCAGGCCTACTTAACGTTAGTAATTATACCTTTCTGTCAAGGCCTCCTTAACGTTAGTAATTATACCTTTCTGTCCAGGCCTCCTTAAAGTTAGTAATTATACCTTTCTGTGCAGGCCTCCTTAACGTTCGTAATTATACCTTTCTGTGCAGGCCTCCTTAACGTTAGTAATTATACCTTTCTGTCCAGGCCTCCTTAACGTTAGTAATTATACCTTTCTGTGCAGGCCTCCTTAACGTTAGTAATTATACCTTTCTGTGTAGGCATCCTTAACGTTAGTAATTATACCTTTCTGTGCAGGCATCCTTAACGTTACTAATTATACCTTTCTGTCCAGGCATCCTTAACGTTAGTAATTATACCTTTCTGTGCAGGCATCCTTAACGTTAGTAATTATACCTTTCTGTGCAGGCCTCCTTAAAGTTAGTAATTATACCTTTCTGTGCAGGCCTCCTTAACGTTAGTATTTATACCTTTCTGTCCAGGCCTCCTTAACGTTAGTAATTATACCTTTCTGTCCAGGCCTCCTTTACGTTAGTAATTATACCTTTCTGTGCAGGCATTCTTAACGTTAGTAATTATACCTTTCTGTCCAGGCCTCCTTAACGTTAGTAATTATACCTTTCTGTCCAGGCCTCCTTAAAGTTAGTAATTATACCTTTCTGTCCAGGCCTCCTTAACGTTAGTAATTATACCTTTCTGTCCAGGCCTCCTTAACGTTAGTAATTATACCTTTCTGTCCAGGCCTCCTTAACGTTAGTAATTATACCTTTCTGTCCAGGCCTCCTTAACGTTAGTAATTATACCTTTCTGTCCAGGCCTCCTTAAAGTTAGTAATTATACCTTTCTGTCCAGGCCTCCTTAAAGTTAGTAATTATACCTTTCTGTCCAGGCCTCCTTAAAGTTAGTAATTATACCTTTCTGTCCAGGCCTCCTTAACGTTAGTAATTATACCTTTCTGTCCAGGCCTCCTTAACGTTAGTAATTATACCTTTCTGTCCAGGCCTCCTTAACGTTAGTAATTATACCTTTCTGTCCAGGCCTCCTTAAAGTTAGTAATTATACCTTTCTGTCCAGGCCTCCTTAACGTTAGTAATTATACCTTTCTGTCCAGGCCTCCTTAAAGTTAGTAATTATACCTTTCTGTCCAGGCCTCCTTAAAGTTAGTAATTATACCTTTCTGTGCAGGCCTCCTTAACGTTAGTAATTATACCTTTCTGTCCAGGCCTCCTTAACGTTAGTAATTATACCTTTCTGTCCAGGCCTCCTTAACGTTAGTAATTATACCTTTCTGTCCAGGCCTCCTTAAAGTTAGTAATTATACCTTTCTGTCCAGGCCTCCTTAACGTTAGTAATTATACCTTTCTGTCCAGGCCTCCTTAACGTTAGTAATTATACCTTTCTGTCCAGGCCTCCTTAACGTTAGTAATTATACCTTTCTGTCCAGGCCTCCTTAACGTTAGTAATTATACCTTTCTGTCCAGGCCTCCTTAAAGTTAGTAATTATACCTTTCTGTCCAGGCCTCCTTAAAGTTAGTAATTATACCTTTCTGTCCAGGCCTCCTTAACGTTAGTAATTATACCTTTCTGTCCAGGCCTCCTTAAAGTTAGTAATTATACCTTTCTGTCCAGGCCTCCTTAACGTTAGTAATTATACCTTTCTGTCCAGGCCTCCTTAAAGTTAGTAATTATACCTTTCTGTCCAGGCCTCCTTAAAGTTAGTAATTATACCTTTCTGTCCAGGCCTCCTTAAAGTTAGTAATTATACCTTTCTGTCCAGGCCTCCTTAACATTAGTAATTATACCTTTCTGTCCAGGCCTCCTTAAAGTTAGTAATTATACCTTTCTGTCCAGGCCTCCTTAACGTTAGTAATATGTCAGCTCCTAGTAATTATACCTTTCTGTCCAGGCCTCCTTAAAGTTAGTAATTATACCTTTCTGTCCAGGCCTCCTTAACGTTAGTAATTATACCTTTCTGTCCAGGCCTCCTTAAGTTAGTAATTATACCTTTCTGTCCAGGCCTCCTTAACGTTAGTAATTATACCTTTCTGTCAGGCCTCCTTAAAGTTAGTAATTATACATTTATGTGCAGGCCTCCTTAAAGTTAGTAATTATACCTTTCTGTCCAGGCCTCCTTAACGTTAGTAATTATACCTTTCTGTGCAGGCATCCTTAACGTTAGTAATTAAACCTTTCTGTCCAGGCCTCCTTAAAGTTAGTAATTATACCTTTCTGTCCAGGCCTCCTTAAAGTTAGTAATTATACCTTTCTGTCCAGGCCTCCTTAAAGTTAGTAATTATACCTTTCTGTCCAGGCCTCCTTAAGTTGTAATTAATACCTTTCTGTCCAGGCCTCCTTAAAGTTAGTAATTATACCTTTCTGTCCAGGCCTCCTTAACGTTAGTAATTATACCTTTCTGTCCAGGCCTCCTTAACGTTAGTAATTATACCTTTCTGTCCATCTGTCCAGGCCTCCTTAAAGTTAGTAATTATACCTTTCTGTCCAGGCCTCCTTAAAGTTAGTAATTATACCTTTCTGTCCAGGCCTCCTTTACGTTAGTAATTATACCTTTCTCTCCAGGCCTCCTTAACGTTAGTAATTATACCTTTCTGTGCAGGCCTCCTTAAAGTTAGTAATTATACCTTTCTGTCCAGGCCTCCTTAAGGTTAGTAATTATACCTTTCTGTCCAGGCCTCCTTAATGTTAGTAATTATACCTTTCTGTGCAGGCATCCTTAACGTTAGTAATTATACCTTTCTGTCCAGGCCTCCTTTACGTTAGTAATTATACCTTTCTGTGCAGGCCTCCTTAACATTAGTAATTATACCTTTCTGTCCAGGCCTCCTTAAAGTTAGTAATTAAACCTATCTGTCCAGGCCTCCTTAGAGTTAGTAATTATACCTTTCTGTCCAGGCCTCCTTAACGTTAGTAATTATACCTTTCTGTCCAGGCCTCCTTAACGTTAGTAATTATACCTTTCTGTGCAGGCCTCCTTAACGTTAGTAATTATACCTTTCTGTCCATCTGTCCAGGCCTCCTTAAAGTTAGTAATTATACCTTTCTGTCCAGGCCTCCTTAAAGTTAGTAATTATACCTTTCTGTCCAGGCCTCCTTTATGTTAGTAATTATACCTTTCTGTGCAGGCCTCCTTAACGTTAGTAATTATACCTTTCTGTGCAGGCCTCCTTAAAGTTAGTAATTATACCTTTCTGTCCAGGCCTCCTTAACGTTAGTAATTATACCTTTCTGTCCAGGCCTCCTTAAAGTTAGTAATTATACCTTTCTGTCCAGGTCTCCTTAACGTTCGTAATTATACCTTTCTGTCCAGGCCTCCTTAACGTTAGTAATTATACCTTTCTGTCCAGGCCTCCTTAAGGTTAGTAATTATACCTTTCTGTCCAGGCCTCCTTTACATTAGTAATTATACCTTTCTGTGCAGGCATCCTTAACGTTAGTAATTATACCTTTCTGTCCAGGCCTCCTTAACATTAGTAATTATATCTTTCTGTCCAGGCCTCCTTAAAGTTAGTAATTATACCTATCTGTCCAGGCCTCCTTAAAGTTAGTAATTATACCTTTCTGTCCAGGCCTCCTTAACGTTAGTAATTATACCTTTCTGTCCAGGCCTCCTTAACGTTAGTAATTATACCTTTCTGTCCAGGCCTCCTTAACCTTAGTAATTATACCTTTCTGTCCAGGCCTCCTTAACGTTAGTAATTATACCTTTCTGTGCAGGCCTCCTTAACATTAGTAATTATACCTTTCTGTCCAGGCCTCCTTAAAGTTAGTAATTATACCTTTCTGTCCAGCCCTCCTTAACGTTAGTAATTATACCTTTCTGTCCAGGCCTCCTTAACGTTAGTAATTATACCTTTCTGTCCAGGCCTCCTTAACGTTAGTAATTATACCTTTCTGTCCAGGCATCCTTAACGTTAGTAATTATACCTTTCTGTGCAGGCCTCCTTAGCCAATGGGGACAACCTACGTCATCGGAAGTGATATCGGACTCACAAAAACAATGAAAAAACGCCCGCTTCAAGATGAAAATCGGCTGAAATTAGGACATAACAGCAATGCATCTTCTAAAACTATCGCGCGTCAAAGACAGTGTATTGTTAGAGATTCTATGAAGCTATTAAATATCGTCAAACTAGCTCAGATAATGCAAACACCTCGACACAATATTTTTCGACAGCAGGGATATCGGTCACATTTTTTTCAATAAACTGTTAAAAGTTGTAAATAAATAAATGTTGCTGTCACAAAACCGTCCCGTTTACTAATATGTAATATATGACTGTCGAAAGAAAATATTTCCTTCATCATATCTGCTAGTGGAGAAACATAGACGGTGCTTAATCAGAAATTATGAAAGTGATATCGGTCACACTTAGAACTATAGGGGTAACGGTCACATCCAAAGTTACGAAAACTGAACATTACAGCATTGTACATGTAGTCGTTATTTACGCATTCATGCAACTCCAGTGGATACCCCGTCAAAATACTTTTATTGAATTGATCTTTTTAACGCACCATCAGCAAATGGTTGGCGAGCTATGAAAATAGCCTTCCTCCATTGCTCGTCATCCGTCCGTCTTTAATTTCTGTTATTTCTCTGAAAGTACTGAAATCGATTTATTTCGATACCGCTACATGTATTTACCAGAGAGTATTCAGGATCTTTTTTTAATTTCATGTTTAGAAAGTCATCTTTCTTGATTCTACTAGATGGACTTGTTGCTATGGTTCAAATTCAACATGTGAGCTTAATACTTAATGAACCTTTCTGGAATTTTATAAGTACTACATGTATCTCTCTCTTTACTCTTGTTGTGCATAATGCACCAAAGGGAAAACGCGGTAATCGACAACTTGAAGTTCGTTACCATGTAGACATACAATTATCAAATATTTTGTTCGATATAGATATTTTGATAATCATTTTTAACATAGGATTGTATTTATTAATGCTCATTTTTGAGACAGATAAGATTACAAAATAATGAATATTTGGCTATCTTGAAATTATTTGACTACCACGGTGCTTTATAGCATTCATTTACATATATTTACTTTTTCACTGCAACCCTAATATGTATACCTACCAGACGCATTTGACATTCAGGGGTGCATGATCTGCTATTAGCTTATTTTTATGTGATGTCATAATTTTTGTGCCATCGATCACAGAAAATGGCTGTTTCGTCCTTGACGATATTGATTTTTTTCATTATAGATACAAATATCTTGGGATGTTATCATACAAGTGTTATCAAATGAAAATATATTCATTAAATTGCATTCAGTTGACAATTAGGGGAGTATGAATGCCAACTGGACATCTCTTAATTGAAGATGAAGCGCTAAAGATATTGGACCAACATGTTAAATTGACCGATTTGTAAATCCAATGGTAAACGTCACGATATCTCTTGGCCCTCCTGTTATCAACTGATTTGCTTTCATAATTTGTTTGCATATGATCATTTGTGCTATTGTTGTTAAACTATATATTCTAAGTACCTTTTCAATCGTTATTGTGTGTTAAATCTGTGGAGAAATTATTAGTGAACTGACATGTAGAACTGTACTAACGCTATCAGCTAAAAACCCTCAGTGATCCTGTCTATCATGTATTCACGTATTTCTGTAGCTTATAGATCAGTGTGGTTTTCCTTTTGTTTACATCGGATGCCTTTACATCTTTAAGTTTTATGTAGTGTCTTCTATATTGTCACTGCGAAGTTTTTAAATTATACGCAAAGACAATGCAAGAACAAAGGGTGTGTACAAATACATGTATAGACAAAAACTAAACAATATATGTAGTGTACGAATAACCAAAGTATTCAGCAAAAAATAGTTACGATAATAGTTCATGATGTATCATGTATCTCGGTAGTATTTCCTCTTTACCTGAATGATTAGTTAGGGAAAACAACGCTGCAATATTTCAGCAATCTTTACGAAGCGACAAAGCATTTCAAAATATTTGGATGTGACCGTTACCCTGTGAACGACATCCTTTTTTAAAAACGCCAACTAGGTTATACATGTATTGTCACTTTTGTAGCGGATAAAATGAGCTATAGCTACTATTTGAAAAATAAGGTATTTTATATCAATAAATAACAGTAAAGTTAAAAAAAATTACACTTGACATATTTTCGGTGAATAAAATGTGACCAATATCCACGCTGTGAAAAAAAAGACACGGATGATGAGCAATAGACGAAAAGCGATTTCAATTGCTCGTTAACCATTTGCTGATAAAGTCGTCTTTCAAGATCAGATAAATTCAATAAAAGTATTTTGGCGTCTTATCCACAGTTTTCGTAACTTTGGATGTGACCGTCATCCCTAAAGTTCTAAGTGTGACCGATATCACTTTCATAACTTCTAATTAAGCACTGTATATGATTCTCCACTAGCAGATAATATGAATGAAATATTTTCTTCCAACAGCCATATATTACATATTAGAAAACGGGAAAGTTTTGTGATAGCAAAATTTATTTATTTGCAATGTATAACGTTTTAGTGAATATAATGTGACCGATATCCCTGCTATCAAAAAATATTGTGTCGAGGTGTTTGTATAATCTGAGCTAGTTTGACGACATCTAATAATTTCACAGAGTCTCTAACAATACACTGTCTTTGACGCACGATAGGTTAAGAAGATGCATTGCTTTTATGTCATAATTTCAGCCGATTTTCATCTTGAAGCGGGCGTTTTTTCATTGTTTTTGTGTGTCCGATATCACTTCCGGTGACGTAGGTTGTCCCCATTGTTAACGTTAGTAATTATACCTTTCTGTCCAGGCCTCCTTAACGTTAATAATTATACCTTTCTGTCCAGGCCTCCTTAACGTTAGTAATTATACCTTTCTGTGCAGGCCTCCTTTACGTTAGTAATTATACCTTTCTGTCCAGGCCTCCTTAACGTTAGTAATTATACCTTTCTGTCCAGGCCTCCTTAACGTTAGTAATTATACCTTTCTGTCCAGGCCTCCTTAAAGTTAGTAATTATACCTTTCTGTCCAGGCCTCCTTAACGTTAGTAATTATACCTTTCTGTGCAGGCCTCCTTTACGTTAGTAATTATACCTTTCTGTGCAGGCCTCCTTACTGTTAGTAATTATACCTTTCTGTCCAGGCCTCCTTAAAGTTAGTAATTATACCTTTCTGTCCAGGCCTCCTTAAAGTTAGTAATTATACCTTTCTGTGCAGGCCTCCTTAACGTTAATAATTATACCTTTCTGTCCAGGCCTCCTTAACGTTAGTAATTATACCTTTCTGTCCAGGCCTCCTTAAAGTTAGTAATTATACCTTTCTGTCCAGGCCTCCTTAAAGTTAGTAATTATACCTTTCTGTCCAGGCCTCCTTAACGTTAGTAATTATACCTTTCTGTCCAGGCCTCCTTAAAGTTAGTAATTATACCTTTCTGTCCAGGCCTCCTTAACGTTAGTAATTATACCTTTCTGTCCAGGCCTCCTTAAAGTTAGTAATTATACCTTTCTGTCCAGGCCTCCTTAACGTTAGTAATTATACCTTTCTGTCCAGGCCTCCTTAACGTTAGTAATTATACCTTTCTGTCCAGGCCTCCTTAAAGTTAGTAATTATACCTTTCTGTCCAGGCCTCCTTAAAGTTAGTAATTATACCTTTCTGTCCAGGCCTCCTTAAAGTTAGTAATTATACCTTTCTGTCCAGGCCTCCTTAAAGTTAGTAATTATACCTTTCTGTCCAGGCCTCCTTAACGTTAGTAATTATACCTTTCTGTCCAGGCCTCCTTAAAGTTAGTAATTATACCTTTCTGTCCAGGCCTCCTTAAAGTTAGTAATTATACCTTTCTGTCCAGGCCTCCTTAAAGTTAGTAATTATACCTTTCTGTCCAGGCCTCCTTAACGTTAGTAATTATACCTTTCTGTCCAGGCCTCCTTAAAGTTAGTAATTATACCTTTCTGTCCAGGCCTCCTTAACGTTAGTAATTATACCTTTCTGTCCAGGCCTCCTTAAAGTTAGTAATTATACCTTTCTGTCCAGGCCTCCTTAAAGTTAGTAATTATACCTTTCTGTCCAGGCCTCCTTAACGTTAGTAATTATACCTTTCTGTCCAGGCCTCCTTAACGTTAGTAATTATACCTTTCTGTCCAGGCCTCCTTAAAGTTAGTAATTATACCTTTCTGTCCAGGCCTCCTTAAAGTTAGTAATTATACCTTTCTGTCCAGGCCTCCTTAACGTTAGTAATTATACCTTTCTGTCCAGGCCTCCTTAACGTTAGTAATTATACCTTTCTGTGCAGGCCTCCTTAAAGTTAGTAATTATACCTTTCTGTCCAGGCCTCCTTAACGTTAGTAATTATACCTTTCTGTCCAGGCCTCCTTAAAGTTAGTAATTATACCTTTCTGTCCAGGCCTCCTTAAAGTTAGTAATTATACCTTTCTGTCCAGGCCTCCTTAAAGTTAGTAATTATACCTTTCTGTCCAGGCCTCCTTAACGTTAGTAATTATACCTTTCTGTCCAGGCCTCCTTAAAGTTAGTAATTATACCTTTCTGTCCAGGCCTCCTTAACGTTAGTAATTATACCTTTCTGTGCAGGCCTCCTTAAAGTTAGTAATTATACCTTTCTGTCCAGGCCTCCTTAAAGTTAGTAATTATACCTTTCTGTCCAGGCCTCCTTAAAGTTAGTAATTATACCTTTCTGTCCAGGCCTCCTTAACGTTAGTAATTATACCTTTCTGTGCAGGCCTCCTTAAAGTTAGTAATTATACCTTTCTGTCCAGGCCTCCTTAAAGTTAGTAATTATACCTTTCTGTCCAGGCCTCCTTAATGTTAGTAATTATACCTTTCTGTCCAGGCCTCCTTAAGTTAGTAATTATACCTTTCTGTCCAGGCCTCCTTAAAGTTAGTAATTATACCTTTCTGTCCAGGCCTCCTTAAAGTTAGTAATTATACCTTTCTGTCCAGGCCTCCTTAAAGTTAGTAATTATACCTTTCTGTCCAGGCCTCCTTAACGTTAGTAATTATACCTTTCTGTCCAGGCCTCCTTAACGTTAGTAATTATACCTTTCTGTCCAGGCCTCCTTAAAGTTAGTAATTATACCTTTCTGTGCAGGCCTCCTTAAAGTTAGTAATTATACCTTTCTGTCCAGGCCTCCTTAACGTTAGTAA
Organism: Argopecten irradians; assembly: GCF_041381155.1. Lineage (NCBI taxonomy): Eukaryota > Metazoa > Mollusca > Bivalvia > Pectinida > Pectinidae > Argopecten > Argopecten irradians. The sequence goes on along the minus strand of NC_091136.1, from coordinate 68,975,320 downwards.
TTATACCTTTCTGTCCAGGCCTCCTTAAAGTTAGTAATTATACCTTTCTGTGCAGGCCTCCTTAAAGTTAGTAATTATACCTTTCTGTCCAGGCCTCCTTAAAGTTAGTAATTATACCTTTCTGTCCAGGCCTCCTTAAAGTTAGTAATTATACCTTTCTGTCCAGGCCTCCTTAACGTTAGTAATTATACCTTTCTGTCCAGGCCTCCTTAAAGTTAGTAATTATACCTTTCTGTCCAGGCCTCCTTAACGTTAGTAATTATACCTTTCTGTGCAGGCCTCCTTAAAGTTAGTAATTATACCTTTCTGTCCAGGCCTCCTTAACGTTAGTAATTATACCTTTCTGTCCAGGCCTCCTTAAAGTTAGTAATTATACCTTTCTGTGCAGGCCTCCTTAACGTTAGTAATTATACCTTTCTGTCCAGGCCTCCTTAACGTTAGTAATTATACCTTTCTGTCCAGGCCTCCTTAAAGTTAGTAATTATACCTTTCTGTCCAGGCCTCCTTAAAGTTAGTAATTATACCTTTCTGTCCAGGCCTCCTTAACGTTAGTAATTATACCTTTCTGTCCAGGCCTCCTTAAAGTTAGTAATTATACCTTTCTGTGCAGGCCTCCTTAATGTTAGTAATTATACCTTTCTGTACAGGCCTCCTTAACGTTAGTAATTATACCTTTCTGTGCAGGCCTCCTTAACGTTAGTAATTATACCTTTCTGTCCAGGCCTCCTTAAAGTTAGTAATTATACCTTTCTGTCCAGGCCTCCTTAAAGTTAGTAATTATACCTTTCTGTCCAGGCCTCCTTAAAGTTAGTAATTATACCTTTCTGTCCAGGCCTCCTTAACGTTAGTAATTATACCTTTCTGTCCAGGCCTCCTTAAAGTTAGAATTATACCTTTCTGTGCAGGCCTCCTTAAAGTTAGTAATTATACCTTTCTGTCCAGGCCTCCTTAACGTTAGTAATTATACCTTTCTGTGCAGGCCTCCTTAAAGTTAGTAATTATACCTTTCTGTCCAGGCCTCCTTAACGTTAGTAATTATACCTTTCTGTCCAGGCCTCCTTAACGTTAGTAATTATACCTTTCTGTCCAGGCCTCCTTAAAGTTAGAAATTATACCTTTCTGTGCAGGCCTCCTTAAAGTTAGTAATTATACCTTTCTGTGCAGGCCTCCTTAACGTTAGTAATTATACCTTTCTGTGCAGGCCTCCTTAACGTTAGTAATTATACCTTTCTGTGCAGGCCTCCTTTACGTTAGTAATTATACCTTTCTGTGCAGGCCTCCTTACTGTTAGTAATTATACCTTTCTGTCCAGGCCTCTTTAAAGTTAGTAATTATACCTTTCTGTCCAGGCCTCCTTAAAGTTAGTAATTATACCTTTCTGTCCAGGCCTCCTTAAAGTTAGTAATTATACCTTTCTGTCCAGGCCTCCTTAAAGTTAGTAATTATACCTTTCTGTGCAGGCCTCCTTAACGTTAGTAATTATACCTTTCTGTCCAGGCCTCCTTAAAGTTAGTAATTATACCTTTCTGTGCAGGCCTCCTTAAAGTTAGTAATTATACCTTTCTGTGCAGGCCTCCTTAAAGTTAGTAATTATACCTTTCTGTCCAGGCCTCCTTAAAGTTAGTAATTATACCTTTCTGTCCAGGCCTCCTTAACGTTAGTAATTATACCTTTCTGTCCAGGCCTCCTTAAAGTTAGTAATTATACCTTTCTGTGCAGGCCTCCTTAAAGTTAGTAATTATACCTTTCTGTGCAGGCCTCCTTAACGTTAGTAATTATACCTTTCTGTCCAGGCCTCCTTAACGTTAGTAATTATACCTTTCTGTGCAGGCCTCCTTAACGTTAGTAATTATACCTTTCTGTCCAGGCCTCCTTAAAGTTAGTAATTATACCTTTCTGTGCAGGCCTCCTTAACGTTAGTAATTATACCTTTCTGTGCAGGCCTCCTTAACGTTAGTAATTATACCTTTCTGTCCAGGCCTCCTTAAAGTTAGTAATTATACCTTTCTGTCCAGGCCTCCTTAAAGTTAGTAATTATACCTTTCTGTCCAGGCCTCCTTAAAGTTAGTAATTATACCTTTCTGTGCAGGCCTCCTTAACGTTAGTAATTATACCTTTCTGTGCAGGCCTCCTTAAAGTTAGTAATTATACCTTTCTGTCCAGGCCTCCTTAACGTTAGTAATTATACCTTTCTGTGCAGGCCTCCTTAAAGTTAGTAATTATACCTTTCTGTCCAGGCCTCCTTAAAGTTAGTAATTATACCTTTCTGTCCAGGCCTCCTTAACGTTAGTAATTATACCTTTCTGTCCAGGCCTCCTTAAAGTTAGTAATTATACCTTTCTGTGCAGGCCTCCTTAACGTTAGTAATTATACCTTTCTGTGCAGGCCTCCTTAACGTTAGTAATTATACCTTTCTGTGCAGGCCTCCTTAACGTTAGTAATTATACCTTTCTGTGCAGGCCTCCTTAAAGTTAGTAATTATACCTTTCTGTCCAGGCCTCCTTAAAGTTAGTAATTATACCTTTCTGTCCAGGCCTCCTTAAAGTTAGTAATTATACCTTTCTGTCCAGGCCTCCTTAAAGTTAGTAATTATACCTTTCTGTCCAGGCCTCCTTAACGTTAGTAATTATACCTTTCTGTCCAGGCCTCCTTAAAGTTAGTAATTATACCTTTCTGTCAGGCCTCCTTAAAGTTAGTAATTATACCTTTCTGTGCAGGCCTCCTTAACGTTAGTAATTATACCTTTCTGTGCAGGCCTCCTTAACGTTAGTAATTATACCTTTCTGTGCAGGCCTCCTTAAAGTTAGTAATTATACCTTTCTGTCCAGGCCTCCTTAATGTTAGTAATTATACCTTTCTGTCCAGGCCTCCTTAACGTTAGTAATTATACCTTTCTGTCCAGGCCTCCTTAAAGTTAGTAATTATACCTTTCTGTCCAGGCCTCCTTAAAGTTAGTAATTATACCTTTCTGTCCAGGCCTCCTTAATGTTAGTAATTATACCTTTCTGTCCAGGCCTCCTTAACGTTAGTAATTATACCTTTCTGTCCAGGCCTCCTTAACGTTAGTAATTATACCTTTCTGTGCAGGCCTCCTTAAAGTTAGTAATTATACCTTTCTGTCCAGGCCTCCTTAAAGTTAGTAATTATACCTTTCTGTCCAGGCCTCCTTAAAGTTAGTAATTATACCTTTCTGTCCAGGCCTCCTTAAAGTTAGTAATTATACCTTTCTGTCCAGGCCTCCTTAAAGTTAGTAATTATACCTTTCTGTCCAGGCCTCCTTAACGTTAGTAATTATACCTTTCTGTCCAGGCCTCCTTAAAGTTAGTAATTATACCTTTCTGTCCAGGCCTCCTTAACGTTAGTAATTATACCTTTCTGTCCAGGCCTCCTTAAAGTTAGTAATTATACCTTTCTGTCCAGGCCTCCTTAAAGTTAGTAATTATACCTTTCTGTCCAGGCCTCCTTAAAGTTAGTAATTATACCTTTCTGTGCAGGCCTCCTTAACGTTAGTAATTATACCTTTCTGTGCAGGCCTCCTTAACGTTAGTAATTATACCTTTCTGTCCAGGCCTCCTTAAAGTTAGTAATTATACCTTTCTGTCCAGGCCTCCTTAACGTTAGTAATTATACCTTTCTGTCCAGGCCTCCTTAAAGTTAGTAATTATACCTTTCTGTCCAGGCCTCCTTAACGTTAGTAATTATACCTTTCTGTCCAGGCCTCCTTAATGTTAGTAATTATACCTTTCTGTGCAGGCATCCTTAACGTTAGTAATTATACCTTTCTGTCCAGGCCTCCTTAAAGTTAGTAATTATACCTTTCTGTCCAGGCCTCCTTAAAGTTAGTAATTATACCTTTCTGTGCAGGCCTCCTTAAAGTTAGTAATTATACCTTTCTGTCCAGGCCTCCTTAACGTTAGTAATTATACCTTTCTGTCCAGGCCTCCTTAAAGTTAGTAATTATACCTTTCTGTCCAGGCCTCCTTAATGTTAGTAATTATACCTTTCTGTCCAGGCCTCCTTAAAGTTAGTAATTATACCTTTCTGTGCAGGCCTCCTTAAAGTTAGTAATTATACCTTTCTGTCCAGGCCTCCTTAAACGTTAGTAATTTATACCTTTCTGTCCAGGCCTCCTTAAAGTTAGTAATTATACCTTTCTGTCCAGGCCTCCTTAACGTTAGTAATTATACCTTTCTGTCCAGGCCTCCTTAACGTTAGTAATTATACCTTTCTGTCCAGGCCTCCTTAAAGTTAGTAATTATACCTTTCTGTGCAGGCCTCCTTAAAGTTAGTAATTATACCTTTCTGTCCAGGCCTCCTTAACGTTAGTAATTATACCTTTCTGTCCAGGCCTCCTTAAAGTTAGTAATTATACCTTTCTGTGCAGGCCTCCTTAACGTTAGTAATTATACCTTTCTGTCCAGGCCTCCTTAACGTTAGTAATTATACCTTTCTGTGCAGGCCTCCTTAAAGTTAGTAATTATACCTTTCTGTGCAGGCCTCCTTAACGTTAGTAATTATACCTTTCTGTGCAGGCCTCCTTAACGTTAGTAATTATACCTTTCTGTCCAGGCCTCCTTAACGTTAGTAATTATACCTTTCTGTGCAGGCCTCCTTAACGTTAGTAATTATACCTTTCTGTGCAGGCCTCCTTAAAGTTAGTAATTATACCTTTCTGTCCAGGCCTCCTTAATGTTAGTAATTATACCTTTCTGTGCAGGCCTCCTTAACGTTAGTAATTATACCTTTCTGTCCAGGCCTCCTTAAAGTTAGTAATTATACCTTTCTGTGCAGGCCTCCTTAAAGTTAGTAATTATACCTTTCTGTGCAGGCCTCCTTAAAGTTAGTAATTATACCTTTCTGTCCAGGCCTCCTTAAAGTTAGTAATTATACCTTTCTGTGCAGGCCTCCTTAAGTTAGTAATTTTACCTTTCTGTGCGGCCTCCTTAAGTTAGTAATTATACCTTTCTGTCCAGGCCTCCTTAAAGTTAGTAATTATACCTTTCTGTCCAGGCCTCCTTAAAGTTAGTAATTATACCTTTCTGTCCAGGCCTCCTTAAAGTTAGTAATTATACCTTTCTGTCCAGGCCTCCTTAAAGTTAGTAATTATACCTTTCTGTCATAACCTTTCTGTCCAGGCCTCCTTAACGTTAGTAATTATACCTTTCTGTGCAGGCCTCCTTAACGTTAGTAATTATACCTTTCTGTCCAGGCCTCCTTAACGTTAGTAATTATACCTTTCTGTGCAGGCCTCCTTAACGTTAGTAATTATACCTTTCTGTGCAGGCCTCCTTAACGTTAGTAATTATACCTTTCTGTGCAGGCCTCCTTAACGTTAGTAATTATACCTTTCTGTGCAGGCCTCCTTAACGTTAGTAATTATACCTTTCTGTGCAGGCCTCCTTAACGTTAGTAATTATACCTTTCTGTGCAGGCCTCCTTAACGTTAGTAATTATACCTTTCTGTGCAGGCCTCCTTAACGTTAGTAATTATACCTTTCTGTGCAGGCCTCCTTAACGTTAGTAATTATACCTTTCTGTGCAGGCCTCCTTAACGTTAGTAATTATACCTTTCTGTGCAGGCCTCCTTAACGTTAGTAATTATACCTTTCTGTGCAGGCCTCCTTAACGTTAGTAATTATACCTTTCTGTCCAGGCCTCCTTAAAGTTAGTAATTATACCTTTCTGTCCAGGCCTCCTTAACGTTAGTAATTATACCTTTCTTCTGTCCAGGCCTCCTTAAAGTTAGTAATTATACCTTTCTGTCCAGGCCTCCTTAACGTTAGTAATTATACCTTTCTGTGCAGGCCTCCTTAACGTTAGTAATTATACCTTTCTGTGGCAGGCCTCCTTAACGTTAGTAATATACCCTATCTGTGCAGCCTCCTTAAAGTTAGTAATTATACCTTTCTGTCCAGGCCTCCTTAAAGTTAGTAATTATACCTTTCTGTCCAGGCCTCCTTAACGTTAGTAATTATACCTTTCTGTCCAGGCCTCCTTAAAGTTAGTAATTATACCTTTCTTGGCAGGCCTCCTTAACGTTAGTAATTATACCTTTCTGTGCAGGCCTCCTTAACGTTTTCCTTGTTACTTTACCATGATACAGTGCACATGTTTCTGATATTCTACTGAACTTTGTATATCATGCTTATGTTACCCAGGGCTTGTAGAATTGTACACTCCTCTGTTACCCCCTTTAACTGCTAAATGTTTTTTGTTTTGAATACATGGAAAACTAACAACATTTCTGCCTAGGTGGAATTCTCTCTCAGGGAATCACAGAAATAGCTGGGGAAAGTGCCAGTGGAAAAACTCAGTTCTGTCTTCAGCTCTGCCTCACAGTACAGCTCCCAGCCATCCAAGGGGGACTAGGTGGTGGTAGGTCATCCCTCTCTTATCTAATGGTTTGTCTGACAATACAGTTCACACTCCTCTTATCTAATGGTTTGTCTGACAGAACAACTAACACTTCTCTTAATTAATGGTTTGTCTGACAGTACAACTCACACTCCTCTTATCTAATGGTTTGTCTGACAGAACAACTAACACTTCTCTTATCTAATGGTTTGTCTGACAGTACAACTCACACTCCTCTTATCTAATGGTTTGTCTGACAGTACAACTCACACTTCTCTTATCTAATGGTTTGTCTGACAGTACAGTTCACACTTCTCTTATCTAATGGTTTGTCTGACAGTACAGTTCACACTTCTCTTATCTAATGGTTTGTCTGACAGTACAGTTCACACTTCTCTTATCTAATGGTTTGTCTGACAGTACAACTCACACTTCTCTTATCTAATGGTTTGTCTGACAGTACAGTTCACACTTCTCTTATCTAATGGTTTGTCTGACAGTACAGTTCACGCTTCTCTTATATAATGGTTTGTCTGACAGTACAGTTCACACTTCTCTTATCTAATGGTTTGTCTGACAGTACAGTTCACACTTCTCTTATCTAATGGTTTGTCTGACAGTACAGTTCACACTTCTCTTATCTAATGGTTTGTCTGACAGTACATCTCACACTTCTCTTATCTAATGGTTTGTCTGACAGTACAGTTCACACTTCTCTTATCTAATGGTTTGTCAGACAGTACAGTTCACACTTCTCTTGTCTAATGGTTTGTCTGACAGTACAGTTCACGCTTCTCTTATATAATGGTTTGTCTGACAGTACAGTTCACACTTCTCTTATCTAATGGTTTGTCTGACAGTACAGTTCACACTTCTCTTATCTAATGGTTTGTCTGACAGTACAGTTCACACTTCTCTTATCTAATGGTTTGTCTGACAGTACAGTTCACACTTCTCTTATCTAATGGTTTGTCTGACAGTACAGTTCACACTCCTCTTAGCTAATGGTTTGTCTGACATTACAACTAATACTCATCTTATCTATTGGTTTGTCTGACAGTACAGTTCACACTTCTCTTATATAATGCATTGTCTGACAGTACAGTTCACACCTCTTTTATCTAATGGTTTGTCTGACAATACAGTTCACACTCCTCTTATCTAATGGTTTGTCTGACAGAACAACTAACGCTTCTCTTAATTAATGGTTTGTCTGACAGTACAACTCACACTCCTCTTATCTAATGGTTTGTCTGACAGTACAACTCACACTCCTCTTATCTAATGGTTTGTCTGACAATACAGTTCACACTCCTCTTATCTAATGGTTTGTCTGACAGAACAACTAACACTTCTCTTAATTAATGGTTTGTCTGACAGTACAACTCACACTCCTCTTATCTAATGGTTTGTCTGACAGTACAACTCACACATCTCTTATCTAATAGGTTTGTCTGACAGTACAGTTCACACTTCTCTTATCTAATGGTTTGTCTGACAGTACAGTTCACACTTCTCTTATCTATTGGTTTGTCTGACATTACAACTCACACTCCTCTTATCTAATGGTTTGTCTGACAGTACAACTCACACTCCTCTTATCTAATGGTTTGTCTGACAGTACAAGTAATGGTTTGTCTGACAGTACAGTTCACACTTCTCTTATCTAATGGTTTGTCTGACAGTACAACTCACACTTCTCTTATCTAATGGTTTGTCTGACAGTACAACTCACACTTCTCTTATCTAATGGTTTGTCTGACAGTACAGCTCACACTTCTCTTATCTAATGGTTTGTCTGACAGTACAACTCACACTTCTCTTATCTAATGGTTTGTCTGACAGTACAACTCACACTTCTCTTATCTAATGGTTTGTCTGACAGTACAGTTTACACTTCTCTTATCTAATGGTTTGTCTGACAGTACAGTTTACACTTCCCTTACCTAATGGTTTGTCTGACAGTACAACTCACACTTCTCTTATCTTATGGTTTGTCTGACAGTACAGCTCACACACTTCTCTTATCTTATGGTTTGTCTGACAGTACAGCTCACACTTCTCTTATCTTATGGTTTTGTCTGACAGTACAGCTCACACTCCTCTTATCTAATGGTTTGTCTGACAGAACAACTCTCATTTCTCTTATCTAATGGTTTGTCTGACAGTACAGTTTACACTTCCCTTATCTAATGGTTTGTCTGACAGTACAGTTTACACTTCCCTTACTAATGGTTTGTCTGACAGTACAACTCACACTTCTCTTATCTAATGGTTTGTCTGACAGTACAGACTCACACTTCTCTTATCTAATGGTCTGTCTGACAGTACAGTTCACACTTCTCTTATCTAATGGTTTGTCTGACAGTACAACTCACACTTCCCTTACCTAATGGTTTGTCTGACAGTACAACTCACACTTCCCTTACTAATGGTTTGTCTAACAGTACAGTTCACACTTCCCTTACCTAATGGTTTAACTGACAGTAACAGTTCACACTTCTCCTTACCTAATGGTTTGTCTAACAGTACAGTTCACACTTCTCTTATCTAATGGTTTGTCTGACAGTACAGTTCACACTTCTTTTATCTAATGGTTTGTCTGACAGTACAGTCTCACACTTCTCTTATCTAATGGTTTGTCTGACAGTACAGTTCACACTTCTCTTATCTAATGGTTTGTCTGACAGTACAGTTCACACTTCTCTTATCTAATGGTTTGTCTGACAGTACAGTTCACACTTCTCTTATCTAATGGTTTGTCTGACAGTACAACTCACACTTCTCTTATCTAATGGTTTGTCTGACAGTACAACTCACACTTCTCTTATCTAATGGTTTGTCTGACAGTACAACTCACACTTCTCTTATCTAATGGTTTGTCTGACAGTACAACTTTACACTTCTCTTATCTAATGGTTTGTCTAACAGTACAACTCACACTTCTCTTATCTAATGGTTTGTCTGACAGTACAACTCACACTTCTCTTATCTAATGGTTTGTCTGACAGTACAACTCACACTTCTCTTATCTAATGGTTTGTCTGACAGTACAGTTCACACTTCTCTTATCTAATGGTTTGTCTAACAGTACAACTCACACTTCTCTTATCTAATGGTTTGTCTAACAGTACAACTCACACTTCTTTTATCTAATGGTTTGTCTGACAGTACAACTCACACTTCTCTTACCTAATGGTTTGTCTGACAGTACAGTTCACACTTCTCTTATCTAATGGTTTGTCTGACAGTACAGTTCACACTTCTCTTATCTAATGGTTTGTCTGACAGTACAACTCACACTTCTCTTATCTAATGGTTTGTCTGACATACAGTACAACTCACACTTCTCTTATCTAATGGTTTTCTAACAGTACAGTTCACACTTCTCTTATCTAATGGTTTGTCTGACAGTACAACTCACACTTCTCTTATCTAATGGTTTGTCTGACAGTACAAACTCACACTTCTCTTATCTAATGGTTTGTCTGACAGTACAACTCACACTTCTTTTATCTAATGGTTTGTCTGACAGTACAACTCACACTTCTCTTACCTAATGGTTTGTCTGACAGTACAACTCACACTTCTCTTATCTAATGGTTTGTCTGACAGTACAGTTCACACTTCTCTTACCTAATGGTTTGTCTAACAGTACAGTTCACACTTCTCTTATCTAATGGTTTGTCTGACAGTACAGTTCACACTTCTCTTATCTAATGGTTTGTCTGACAGTACAACTCACACTTCTCTTATCTAATGGTTTGTCTGACAGTACAACTCACACTTCTCTTACCTAATGGTTTGTCTGACAGTACAGTTCACACTTCTCTTATCTAATGGTTTGTCTGACAGTACAGTTCACACTTCTCTTATCTAATGGTTTGTCTGACAGTACAACTCACACTTCTCTTATCTAATGGTTTGTCTGACAGTACAACTCACACTTCTCTTACCTAATGGTTTGTCTGACAGTACAACTCACACTTCTCTTATCTAATGGTTTGTCTGACAGTACAACTCACACTTCTCTTATCTAATGGTTTGTCTAACAGTACAACTCACACTTCTCTTATCTAATGGTTTGTCTGGCATTACAGTTCACACTTCTCTTATCTAATGGTTTGTCTAACAGTACAACTCACACTTCTCTTACCTAATGGTTTGTCTGGCATTACAGTTCACACTCCTCTTATCTAATGGTTTGTCTGACATTTCAACTCACACTTCTCTTATCTAATGGTTTGTCTAACAGTACAACTCACACTTCTCTTATCTAATGGTTTGTCTGACAGTACAACTCACACTTCTCTTATCTAATGGTTTGTCTGACAGTACAGCTCACACTTCTCTTATCTAATGGTTTGTCTGACAGTACAACTCACACTTCTCTTATCTAATGGTTTGTCTGACAGTACAACTCACACTTCTCTTATCTAATGGTTTGTCTGACAGTACAACTCACACTTCTCTTATCTAATGGTTTGTCTGACAGTACAACTCACACTTCTCTTATCTAATGGTTTGTCTGACAGTACAGTTCACACTTCTCTTACCTAATGGTTTGTCTGACAGTACAACTCACACTTCTCTTATCTAATGGTTTGTCTGACAGTACAACTCACACTTCTCTTACTAATGGTTTGTCTGACAGTACAACTCACACTTCTCTTATCTAATGGTTTGTCTGACAGTACAACTCACACTCTCTTATCTAATGGTTTGTCTGACAGTACAGTTCACACTTCTCTTATCCTAATGGTTTGTCTGACAATACAGTTCACACTCCTCTTATCTAATGGTTTGTCTGACAGAACAACTAACGCTTCTCTTAATTAATGGTTTGTCTGACAGTACAACTCACACTCCTCTTATCTAATGGTTTGTCTGACAGTACAGTTCACACTTCCCTTATCTAATGGTTTGTCTGACAGTACAGTTCACACTTCCTCTTATCTAATGGTTTTTGTCTGACAGTACAAACTTCACACTTCCTCTTATCTAATGGTTTGTCCTGACAGTACAACTCACACTTCTCTTACCTAATGGTTTGTCTGACAGTACAACTCACACTTCTCTTAACCTAATGGTTTGTCTGACAGTACAACTCACACTTCTCTTATCTAATGGTTTGTCTGACAGTACAACTCAACTTCTCTTATCACTCACTCATACTGACAGGATCAGTTGTCTCCCCTGTATTCCCTCACCCAATACTGACAGGATCAGTTGTTGTACTCACACCCAATACTGACAGGATCAGTTGTACCACCTGAATACTGTAGTTGTCTCCCTGTACTCACCCGAATACTGATAGGACAGTTGTTTCCCCTGTACTCACCTAGATACTGACAGGATCAGTTGTCTCCCCTGTACTCACCCAATACTGATAGGATCAGTTGTTTGTACTCACCCAATACTGACAGGAATCAGTTGTTTCCCCTGTACTCACCTGATACTGAAGGATCAGTTGTCTCCCCTGTACTCACCCAATACTGACAGGAATCAGTTGTCTCCCCTGTACTCACCTCAATACTGACAGGAATCAGTTGTCTCCCCTGTACTCACCCAATACTGACAGGAATCAGTTGTTTCTCCCCTGTACTCACCAATACTGACAGGAATCAGTTGTCTCCCCTGTACTCACCCAATACTGAGGAATCAGTTGTCTCCCCTGTACTCACTGAATACTGACAGGAATCTGTTGTCTCCCCTGTACTCACCCAATACTGACAGGAATCAGTTGTCTCCCCTGTACTCACCCAATACTGACAGGATCAGTTGTCTCCCCTGTACTCACCCAATACTGACAGGAATCAGTTGTCTCCCCTGTACTCAACCCAATACTGACAGGATCAGTTGTCTCCCCTGTACTCACCAATACTGACAGGAATCAGTTGTCTCCCCTGTACTCACCCAATACTGAGACAGGATCAGTTGTATCCCCTGTACTCACCCAATACTGACAGGATCAGTTGTCTCCCCTGTACTCATCCAATACTGACAGGATCAGTTGTCTCCCCTGTACTCACCAATACTGACAGGATCAGTTGTCTCCCCTGTACTCACCCAATACTGACAGAATCAGTTTTGTCTCCCCTGTACTCACCCAATACTGACAGGATCAGTTGTCTCCCCTGTACTCACCCAATACTGACAGGATCAGTTGTCTCCCCTGTACTCACCAATACTGACAGGAATCAGTTGTCCTCCCTGTACTCACCCAATACTGACAGGAACAGTTGTCTCCCCTGTACTCACCCAATACTGACAGGAATCAGTTGTCTCCCCTGTACTCACCCAATACTGACAGGAATCAGTTGTCTCCCCTGTACTCACCCAATACTGACAGGATCAGTTGTCTCCCTGTACTCACCCAATACTGACAGGAATCAGTTGTCTCCCCTGTACTCACCCAATACTGACAGGAATCAGTTGTATCCCTGTACTCACCCAATACTGACAGGAATCAGTTGTCTCCCCTGTACTCACCCAATACTGACAGGATCAGTTGTTTCCCCTGTACTCACCCAATACTGACAGGAATCAGTTGTCTCCCCTGTACTCACCCAATACTGACAGGAACAGTTGTCTCCCCTGTACTCACCCAATACTGACAGGAATCAGTTGTCTCCCCTGTACTCACCCAATACTGACAGGATCAGTTGTCTCCCTGTACTCACCCAATACTGACAGGATCAGTTGTATCCCCTGTACTCACCCAATACTGACAGGATCAGTTGTCTCCCCTGTACTCACCCAATACTGACAGGATCAGTTGTCTCCCCTGTACTCACCCAATACTGACAGGAATCAGTTGTTCCCCTGTACTCACCCAATACTGATAGGATCAGTTGTCTCCCCTGTACTCACCCAATACTGACAGGAACAGTTGTATCCCCTGTACTCACCCAATACTGACAGGATCAGTTGTCTCCCCTGTACTCACCCAATACTGACAGGATCAGTTGTCTCCCCTGTACTCACCCAATACTGACAGGATCAGTTGTCTCCCCTGTACTCACCCAATACTGACAGGAACAGTTGTCTCCCCTGTACTCACCCAATACTGACAGGAATCAGTTGTCTCCCCTGTACTCACCCAATACTGACAGGAACAGTTGTCTCCCCTGTACTCACCAAATACTGACAGGAATCAGTTGTCTCCCCTGTACTCACCCAATACTGACAGGAATCAGTTGTCTCCCCGTTACTCATCCAATACTGACAGGAATCAGTTGTCTCCCCTGTACTCACCCAATACTGACAGGAATCAGTTGTCTCCCCTGTACTCACCCAATACTGACAGGAATCAGTTGTCTCCCCGGTACTCACCCAATACTGACAGGAACAGTTGTATCCCCTGTACTCGCCCAATACTGACAGGATCAGTTGTCTCCCCTGTACTCACCCAATACTGACAGGAATCAGTTGTTCCCCTGTACTCACCAATACTGACAGGATCAGTTGTCTCCCCTGTACTCACCAATACTGACAGGATCAGTTGTCTCCCCTGTACTCACCCAATACTGACAGGAATCAGTTGTATCCCCTGTACTCACCAATACTGACAGGAATCAGTTGTCTCCCCTGTACTCACCCAATACTGACAGGAATCAGTTGTCTCCCCTGTACTCACCCAATACTGACAGGAATCAGTTGTCTCCCTTGTACTCATCCAATACTGACAGGAATCTGTTGTCTCCCCTGTACTCACCCAATACTGACAGGATCAGTTGTCTCCCCTGTACTCACCCAATACTGACAGGAACAGTTGTCTCCCCTGTACTCACCCAATACTGACAGGATCAGTTGTCTCCCCTGTACTCACCCAATACTGACAGGATTAGTTGTATCCCCTGTACTCACCCAATACTGACAGGAATCGGTTGTCTCCCCTGTACTCACCCAATACTGATAGGATCAGTTGTTTCCCCTGTACTCACCCAATACTGACAGGAATCAGTTGTCTCCCCTGTACTCACCCAATACTGACAGGATCAGTTGTATCCCCTGTACTCACCCAATACTGACAGGATCAGTTGTCTCCCCTGTACTCACCCAATACTGACAGGAATCAGTTGTCTCCCCTGTACTCACCCAATACTGACAGGATCAGTTGTCTCCCCTGTACTCACCCAATACTGACAGGAATCAGTTGTCTCCCCTGTACTCACCCAATACTGACAGGATCAGTTGTCTCCCCTGTACTCACCCAATACTGACAGGATCAGTTGTATCCCCTGTACTCACCCAATACTGATAGGATCAGTTGTCTCCCCTGTACTCACCCAATACTGACAGGAATCAGTTGTCTCCCCTGTACTCACCCAATACTGACAGGAATCAGTTGTCTCCCCTGTACTCACCCAATACTGACAGGATCAGTTGTCTCCCCTGTACTCACCCAATACTGACAGGATCAGTTGTCTCCCCTGTACTCACCCAATACTGACAGGATCAGTTGTCTCCCCTGTACTCACCCAATACTGATAGGATCAGTTGTATCCCCTGTACTCACCCAATACTGATAGGATCAGTTGTCTCCCCTGTACTCACCCAATACTGACAGGAATCAGTTGTTTCCCCTGTACTCACCTGATACTGATAGGATCAGTTGTCTCCCCTGTACTCACCCAATACTGACAGGATCAGTTGTCTCCCCTGTACTCACCCAATACTGACAGGAATCAGTTGTCTCCCCTGTACTCACCCAATACTGACAGGATCAGTTGTCTCCCCTGTACTCACCCAATACTGACAGGAATCAGTTGTCTCCCCTGTACTCACCCAATACTGACAGGAATCAGTTGTATCCCCTGTACTCACCCAATACTGACAGGATCAGTTGTCTCCCCTGTACTCACCCAATACTGACAGGATCAGTTGTCTCCCTTGTACTCACCCAATACTGACAGGAATCAGTTGTCTCCCTTGTACTCACCCAATACTGACAGGAACAGTTGTCTCCCCTGTACTCACCCAATACTGACAGGAATCAGTTGTCTCCCCTGTACTCACCCAATACTGACAGGATCAGTTGTCTCCCCTGTACTCACCCAATACTGACAGGATCAGTGTTCCTGTACTCCCAACTGACAGATCATTGTCTCCCCTGTACTCACCCAATACTGACAGGAATCAGTTGTCTCCCCTGTACTCACCCAATACTGACAGGATCAGTTGTTTCCCCTGTACTCACCCAATACTGACAGGAATCAGTTGTCTCCCCTGTACTCACCCAATACTGACAGGAATCAGTTGTCTCCCCTGTACTCACCCAATACTGACAGGAATCAGTTGTCTCCCCTGTACTCACCCAATACTGACAGGATCAGTTGTCTCCCCTGTACTCACCCAATACTGACAGGATCAGTTGTCTCCCCTGTACTCACCCAATACTGACAGGATCAGTTGTCTCCCCTGTACTCACCCAATACTGACAATATCAGTTGTATCCCCTGTACTCACCCAATACTGATAGGATCAGTTGTATCCCCTGTACTCACCCAATACTGACAGGAATCAGTTGTCTCCCCTGTACTCACCCAATACTGACAGGATCAGTTGTATCTCCCCTGTACTCACCCAATACTGACAGGAATCAGTTGTCTCCCCTGTACTCACCCAATACTGACAGGAATCAGTTGTCTCCCCTGTACTCACCCAATACTGACAGGAATCAGTTGTCTCCCCTGTACTCATCCAATACTGACAGGAATCAGTTGTCTCCCCTGTACTCACCCAATACTGACAGGAATCAGTTGTCTCCCCTGTACTCACCAATACTGACAGGAATCAGTTGTCTCCCCTGTACTCACCCAATACTGACAGGAATCAGTTGTCTCCCCTGTACTCACCCAATACTGACAGGATCAGTTGTCTCCCCTGTACTCACCCAATACTGACAGGATCAGTTGTCTCCCCTGTACTCACCCAATACTGACAGGAATCAGTTGTCTCCCCTGTACTCACCCAATACTGACAGGATCCAGTTGTCTCCCTTGTACATACCCAATACTGACAGGAATCTGTTGTCTCCCCGTTATTCATCCAATACTGACAGGAACAGTTGTGTCCCCTGTACTCACCCAATACTGACAGGATCAGTTGTCTCCCCTGTACTCACCCAATACTGATAGGATCAGTTGTCTCCCCTGTACTCACCCAATACTGACAGGAATCAGTTGTCTCCCCTGTACTCACCCAATACTGACAGGAATCAGTTGTTTCCCCTGTACTCACCTGATACTGATAGGAATCAGTTGTCTCCCCTGTACTCACCCAATACTGACAGGAATCAGTTGTTTCCCCTGTACTCACCCAATACTGACAGGAATCAGTTGTCTCCCCTGTACTCACCCAATACTGACAGGAATCAGTTGTCTCCCCTGTACTCACCCAATACTGACAGGAATCAGTTGTCTCCCCTGTACTCACCCAATACTGACAGGAATCAGTTGTCTCCCCTGTACTCACCCAATACTGACAGGATCAGTTGTCTCCCCTGTACTCACCCAATACTGATAGGATCAGTTGTCTCCCCTGTACTCACCCAATACTGACAGGATCAGTTGTCTCCCCTGTACTCACCCAATACTGACAGGATCAGTTGTCTCCCCTGTACTCACCCAATACTGACACAGGATCAGTTGTCTCCCCTGTACTCACCCAATACTGACAGGATCAGTTGTCTCCCCTGTACTCACCCAATACTGACAGGAATCAGTTGTTTCCCCTGTACTCACCTGATACTGACAGGAATCAGTTGTTTCCCCTGTACTCACCCAATACTGACAGGATCAGTTGTGTCCCCTGTACTCACCCAATACTGACAGGAACAGTTGTCTCCCTTGTACTCACTCAATACTGACAGGAATCAGTTGTCTCCCTGTACTCACCCAATACTGACAGAATCAGTTGTCTCCCCTGTACTCATTCAATACTGACAGGATCAGTTGTCTCCCCTGTACTCACCCAATACTGACAGTAATCAGTTGTTTCCCCTGTACTCACCTGAATACTGACAGGAATCAGTTGTCTCCCCTGTACTCACCCAATACTGACAGGATCAGTTGTCTCCCCTGTACTCACCCAATACTGACAGGAATCAGTTGTCTCCCCTGTACTCACCCAATACTGACAGGAATCAGTTGTCTCCCCTGTACTCACCCAATACTGACAGGATCAGTTGTCTCCCCTGTACTCACCAAATACTGACAGGAATCAGTTGTCTCCCTTGTACATACCCAATACTGACAGGAATCTGTTGTCTCCCCGTTACTCACCCAATACTGATAGGATCAGTTGTCTCCCCTGTACTCACCCAATACTGACAGGAATCAGTTGTCTCCCCTGTACCACCCAATACTGACAGGATCAGTTGTATCCCTGTACTCACCCAATACTGACAGGATCAGTTGTCTCCCCTGTACTCACCCAATACTGACAGGAATCAATTGTCTCCCCTGTACTCACCCAATACTGACAGGAAAAGTTGTATCCACTGTACTCACCCAATACTGACAGGATCAGTTGTCTCCCCTGTACTCACCCAATACTGACAGGAATCAGTTGTCTCCCCTGTACTCACCCAATACTGACAGGATCAGTTGTCTCCCCTGTACTCACCCAATACTGACAGGAATCAGTTGTCTCCCCTGTACTCACCCAATACTGACAGGAACAGTTGTCTCCCCTGTACTCACCCAATACTGACAGGAATCAGTTGTCTCCCCTGTACTCACCCAATACTGACAGGATCAGTTGTCTCCCCTGTACTCACCCAATACTGACAGGATCAGTTGTATCCCCTGTACTCACCCAATACTGACAGGATCAGTTGTCTCCCCTGTACTCACCCGATACTGACAGGATCAGTTGTATCCACTGTACTCACCCAATACAGATAGGATCAGTTGTCTCCCCTATACTCACCTTAGGTAGCAGTGTACAGTAAGACCGAATGGCCATGGGTGAGATTTTTATTAAGCAGAAAGTCCCTGTTTTATTATATACATAAAAAAATAAAAAATGTATATATCCTAAAATTGGTGAATTCAATCTAGAGAATTATATGCAGGCTTCACATTTGCATAAAGAAATTCCCCAAAATGGGTTCGAGATTAATGGTTTAGAGGGTATCCGAATGTGCGTGTAAGATGGAAAAACTCAATACTGTAGCAGCAGAAATTGATAGCTGGGGTACGAGGTAAGATTGCTCAAAAGTTTAATGATATACCTATGTCGAAATATGCTCAGTTCCGCTATCACGGCAGTGATGCTTGGTTTTAAACTGTGTTCAAGAAAAAAAATTCTCCTAGAGGGGGTGTAATTTTGGGTTGAAAATCCCAATTTTTTGCATTTTTTCAAAAAAAACTAATTTGGTTACCATGGTTTTTACAGGCTCACAAAACCACAAAAAGCGGACCTGTCCAAAATTGAACTCTGCATAACTATTGCAAATGTTGTGTAGATTAAAAATATATATACTTTTATATAGATGTTATTCAAGGTTAAAAAGCTGTGTGTACATAATTAAAGCCTGCACTTTATTTTGCTGAATTTTTCAAATCTACTGTACACTTCCACCTTATAAGTGACTGAAATGATCATTTTTTTTTGGAAAATGACCTTGATTATAATTGATTTTGCTAAATTTTCTTTCATTTATCCAAAAATCACAATTAAATAGTTTGAAAATGTGTAACTACATATATTTTTCATTTGTTACAACTAAAGGGAGGTAATTGGCTCATTTTGCCATTCTGTAATTTGCTACCTAGGTATGGTATGGTATGCTTGACTGTTAATTGATTAATCATTTTACACTTGAACAGCAAGCTGAAAACAGCTAACCGGGTGTCTCTCAGTCCATTTAATATGAATTCCAATAAATTTTGCTCTGCTAATTACCTGGTATCCATGGAGATTTACAGCAAAAGTGCTAATTTTGGGATTTTTTTCATTGATTTCTCAGTTTTCATATAATTAAGGCTATAATATGTATTTTTCGTACTAGAGTGAGTGTTCGGTCAAGCCGATATTGTCAGTTATTGGCATTTTCTTAAGAAAAGAGGGAAAAGGGGCTTTTTTTCAATGAAATGGGAATAACGTACAGTTTTACATGATTACATGTAATATTCTGTATTTCAAGGGTGGGAACTCAATAATTTGATGTAATATGCAGGAAATTATGACATTTTGAATGTCATGTTAAGATTTATCTATCAGAATATGTGTATTTAGTGCTAAGGTAAATTAAAATAGGATTTGTATTGTCAGAAATAATAACACTAAGTATTTATGACGTCATTTGCGCATATAATTATGATGTCACCATTATTATGACGTCATGGTAACTATGACGTCACAGAACAGGGTCAGATTTCATAGCAACCCAGTATTTTTCACTTTTCTGCATAGAGAGAAACTCCAAATACCATATTCAATTTTCAGAATAATTTTATTTCAGAAAACAGCATAGTTATTTAACTTTAATTTTTTCAAATTACCTCCCCTTGTTACTTGTATTGGAGGAATATTTGTGAAACTATACCTTATGGGGAAATTGGCATTACTCGGTGACTATTAGAGATACACAGTATCCGGATAGGTCATTTTGTTCGTCACAACTTTGTTTAGACATTATTTGGGTTTTCGGACAACTTAAAAATACAAAACATGCTGTATTATACTGACATGATCAGTTTCCCCTGCACTCACCAAATACTGACAGGAATCAGTTGTCTCCCTTGTACTCATCCAATACTGGCAGGATCAGTTGTAATCCCTGTACTCACCCAATACTGACAGGAATCAGTTGTATTCCCTGTTTTCCCCCTTTACTCATGATTCAGTTGTCTCCCCTGTACTCACCAAATACTGACAGGAATCAGTTGTCTCCCTTGTACTCATCCAATACTGGCAGGATCAGTTGTAATCCCTGTACTCACCCAATACTGACAGGAATCAGTTGTATTCCCTGTTTTCCCCCTTTACTCATGATTCAGTTGTCTCCCCTGTACTCACCCAATACTGACAGGAATCAGTTGTCTCCCTTGTACTCACCCAATACTGACAGGAACAGTTGTCTCCCCCGTACTCACCTGATACTGACAGGAATCAGTTGTATCCTCTGTACTCACCCAATACTGACAGGATCAGTTGTCTCCCCTGTACTCACAGTCGTCTACCCTGTACTCACCCAATACTGACAGGAATCAGTTGTCTCCCTTGTACTCACCCAATACTGACAGGAACAGTTGTCTCCCCTGTACTCACCTGATACTGACAGGAATCAGTTGTATCCCCTTAACTCACCCAATACTGACAGGAATCAGTTGTCTCCCCTGTACTCACCCAATACTGACAGGAATCAGTTGTCTCCCTTATACTCACCGACAGGAATCAGTTGTCTCCCTTGTACTCACCCAATACTGACAGAAACAGTTGTCTCCCCTGTACTCACCCAATACTGACAGGAATCAGTTGTCTCCCTTGTACTCGCCCAATACTGACAGGAACAGTTGTCTCCCCTGTACTCACCCAATACTGACAGGATCAGTTGTCTTCCCTGTACTCACCCAATACTGACAAGATCAGATGTATCCCCTGTACTCACCCAATACTGATAGGATCAGTTGTCTCCCCTGTACTCACCCAATACTGACAGGAATCAGTTGTTTCCCCTGTACTCACCTGATACTGACAGGAATCAGTTGTCTCCCCTGTACTCATCCAATACTGATAGGATCAGTTGTATCCCCTGTACTCAGCCAATACTGACAGGAACAGTTGTCTCCCTTGTACTCACTCAATACTGACAGGAATTGGTTGTCTCCCTTGTACTCACCCAATACTGACAGGATCAGTTGTCTACCCTGTACTTGACCAATACTGACAGGAACAGTTGTCTCCCTTGAACTCACCCAATACTGACAGGATCAGTTGTCTCCCCTGTACTCACCCAATACTGCCAAGAAGAGTTGTCTCCCCTATACTCACCCAATACTGACAGGATCAGTTGTCTCCCCTGTACTCACCCAATACTGACAGGATCCGTTGTCTCCCCTATACTCACCCAATACTGAGTCTCCCCTATACTCACCCAATACTGACAGGAAAAGTTGTCTCTCCTGTACTCACCCAATACTGACAGGAATCAGTTGTCTCCCCCTGTACTCATCCAATACTGACAGGATTAGTTGTCTCCCCTGTACCGACCCAATACTGACAGGAATCAGATGTCTCCCCTATACACACCCAATTCTGACAGGAACAGTTGAATTCCCTGTACTCACCCAATACTGATAAAATCGGTTGCCTCCCTTGCAGTCACCCCTGTATACTGGCACAGTATCAGTTGTCTCCCCTGTATACGGTCACATTATCAGTTGTCTCCCCTGTATACTGTCATTCATTGTCTCCTTTGTAGGTAATGGCCTCCATGAAGACAGGCGACACAAGAAAACATGTTCCTGCATTAGGATTGACGTGGGCAAATCAAGTGATGTGTCGGATAATGTTATCAAGGACGTCACAGCAAATCTGTGTACCAAAGCAAGTTACAACCAGTTCTGTGACGGGTGGTGGTCAGACATGTGTAAGAGAACTAGAAGTGATTTATGCTCCACATTTGCCAATGTTAAAGATTTTGTTTATCGTTGATGAGGAGGGAATTAAAGCCTTGACATAATGTCTAGGTAATATCCTTATTTTACTAAAATAGATGATGGTGCATTTGATCGTGACAGATTTATTGTTAAAAGGTGCATTTCATGAGGATATATATTGATGTATCATGACAAAATCGCTAAAGATGTGTCAAGTTTTCTTATAGAGTGGAACTTCCCTCAACCAATCATGGTCAGTGTATGGAATTTCGGCCAGTATAGAGAAGGTTCAGTTTAGAGCCGTACATCGATCATCACGATCCAGATTTAAGTGACCAGGACTCGTTTTCTATACTATGCTATACCATATATATGTGCCTGGTGTTGATCAATGTTATTGTTAATGAATAAAAAACAACGATCTTGACTTTGTTACCGCTTATAAACGTAATTAGTTGGTGGATTTTCTTAGGATGTTCTTGACTGACCTACATGTTACAGTAGGACCAATCTCTTCCAATATATTCCATAGCTTCGGCTTTTTCAAACAGAGAATGTAAGATATTACAACAACTGAAAATAAGCTATGTGAGGCCTCAAAATTGAATACGAAACTTTCTCTTTACTAGCTCTACTTGTTGTCGAACAGTAAACAAACCGCATGGTAGGCCTACTGTACCATGCTTCAATTTGTTAAATATCTAGACAATACACATGATAAAATAATTACATCATCATCTCGGGTATAATTATAGAACGAATATACGTACCCGGCCTACTATACCTTTCGGCCGGGTACGAATTGGTCCCTAAGCTTATGTGTCATAGTGGAGCACTGCCTCCGAAAATCACTCGGGCATAGTTTTCTATACTTTTTTATGGAGGCGTGTGTAATCACTCATGGTTTTCAATTATCACCGGAACACTATACCTTGGTAATCCTATCGACAGTTTCCGGAACTACGGGAGATAACTTTACACTGTGTATTTAAGCATTGATGTCACTATTTTTTAATTTTATCGTGGTATGAAAAAAAAACTGTTTGCAAACAATTTTTTTTTCATAACCCGATAAAATTAAAAAATAGTGACATCAATACTTATAATTAATTTTATACTCTATTTGATAAAATGAAGTATGTTTAAATGTAACATTATAGTGGTTTTTTAAGGGATTCTTTTTTCCGAATCAATACGCAACGTCAATGTCTCTATTGTGACGTCAAGATAACGTCGGGGTTTCGCGCCATTCTCCGATTTTTTTTTTTTTTTTTTTCCTAATGGTATGCAAAAAAAATATTGGCCAATCAGAAAGCCAGATTTGGTATGAAAACAAAGAAAAATTAATTATTGCAACGTACATTGTGTATTATACAGCAGTCAGAGGTTCTCCGTTTATCACATGTTTCAGTCACATTCATGTTTCAGTCACATTATAATTTCCCACTTAATTACTTCAGACTTATTTTTGGCGAGGGTCACCTCGCCATTGTGATCGTGGTTGCAAAATTCTCTTACAGTCAATTTCCTCAATATGATTGGCTAAGAACTTGCTCGCAGATACTAGCGCTCCTAGCGGCAGTGTATTCAACAACTTTGATTTTACCGGGAATTTTAAATAGCAAATTTTGAATATGAAAGTTACTGAAATAAGCGTATCTGTAATGTTGAAATAGGAATAGCAGATTACTGCTTTCATATCCTTACCATATACATCATCCAAATGATCTTAGGTTGGAAAATTTTCACTTGAATTGTGTACAATGTATCTAGACTTTTCGTCCCGAAAATGTTGTTTTCAATACATGAAGACGTTTCGTCCCGAAAATGCTTCGCTTCGCCCCACGCGTTTAGTCCCTACTAGTGACAATTATCCCGCAACGGAAAAAAATGAAATATATATTTCACCTCAAACATTAAAATTGTTACAATAATGCTTTTTGCACTTTGAATCATATTAGTTCGGGAGCAAATATATTTCATGACGATATGGAGATTTGTTTATCACGGCTGCGTTATGCCACATGTACGTGTAAATCCACAATGGAAGAAAGACAACTCTAACAAAATTTTGGACAAACTTGGACTACTGATAAAGTAGCACGTGACAGACGGTGAACATTTTGTAAATGTCCAAGGTGGCGTAATCTTAAAACTAACGGCAGTTAATAAGGTATGAATATTTACCACATCCATTATTATCGATAATTTTATAAGCACATGTATAAATATCAGAATATATCTATATTAAAGCACGTTCAGAGATTACCACTAAACCATACTTTTAAAACATTTTAGTTATTTTCACCACAGGAGCTTGACGTTTGATCATATACATACAGCATATTCATTAAACTAGGTAATACTAAGTATAAATTTTTGGCCAAATGACATAAATCATATATGGAATGTTCATATAACTCGAAGTGATATTTTTTGGACTTCTAGATCGACGAAAATGCCGATTTCTTCTTCATAATTCTTCCGTAAAACGGCACTTAAAAAGCTGTTTCAATCTGTAACAAATGTAGAGAAAACTGTTATTGTTTAGCAATTATCCTGAGTTATATTTTACCAACAAGCATAAGAGATTAGCAATTAAAACTTACATAAACATATTCCCGACTCTCACTTGCATTGTGTGATCACTCGAGCGGAACTAATCTCTACCACCTGGCACAGCCTTACAAATGCAATCGCACAAAAGCCTACATGATCACTGTTTTTAGTGCGATTACATCATGTTAGTTTTTTTAAATTTTTACTCAACAAAATAGACTTTACGCTTTTCATGATCAGCACCATAATTTTCTGTATAACTTATTAATTTACCACTGTACCCATGCATACGTGTGTATTTATACTTCTTTGTGCACATTTTATAACAACTGCTATAGACTGTATATTACAATCAATTTATGAAGGACAAAACTCTTACATGTAAGAACAGGAGGACTGAAGAACTGCGTGAATTAACTTCAATAATATTTCCTCTATGCTGGTATTGCTATTTATGATTAAATGTTTAATTATATGATATTAGCCTTTTCAGTAATTACTCTGTTAATACATTTATTGTTTCCTTATGTTTTACAGAATGTCAGCATGCATGTATCATTTCAACAGTCTAGGAGAAGAATTGTGTGAACAAAAAGAAGTATTTTTCAACTGTGGAAGCTTAATATTGTAATCATTTTCAATCCGAAAATAATTACTATCATCATCTTCAAATTCCTTATTGTGAATTTAACTGTAATATGATTTAAGCATATACCTGATATTTGTTTATATTCTATGACATGTACATGCTTGAAATGAAATGAAATGAATAAATAAAAGATTATTTAAATTTAAAACACAATATGACATTAGCTGTTTATATTTTTTG
This sequence comes from Argopecten irradians, assembly GCF_041381155.1. NCBI lineage: Eukaryota > Metazoa > Mollusca > Bivalvia > Pectinida > Pectinidae > Argopecten > Argopecten irradians. The sequence goes on along the minus strand of NC_091136.1, from coordinate 68,949,964 downwards.
TCAAAAACATATTAAGCTCATCGTTCATAACACACTAATCATCACCTCCGAGACAATTTAATGAAAATCAATTAAACATTATTTGTATAACACAGGTCGTCTTATGTTTTCCCCGCCTTGACTATCAATGTTCCCTGATCACTCTGAAAGTGTTGATTTTACCTTTTTTTCGGTCACCACATGAACTGCCTTTAAATCAATCACACCAATGAGACATACATTTACTGTATTCATTATAACACTGTAAGGCAATTCTGCAAGATCAGCGAACATTGTTGATTTACCTTGAATACATTGTATCTACATGCACAATATGGTACCGTATGTAACAGGAGAGGAGAAAATGTAGCGGCAAGACCGGGATTCGATTCCGGGACTCTCCGAACACTAGCTGAGTGCTCTACCGACTGAACTACCTGGTCATCGATAATCGACCCAGTCCAGTCCCGCTACACTCCTCACTCCTTTTTTGAATACATACGAGACCCTTTCAAACACCACAACCGTTGGTTATTTAGTTGGGTGCCAATTCTGTAACAGGAGAGAAGAAAATATAGCTCTTCCGACTGAGCTTCCTGATCACCGATAATCAACCCAGTCTGATCCCGCTACAAATATTTATCTGGTTATTTTATCTTCCTTCCTATTTTCAATTTACCTTTATGACTTAGAATCTTACCTGGTGGAAAAGAATATTTGTCTTACAAATCTTGATAAATTATGCACACTTTGATTGTTGCAAGCTAAACTACGTATCCGCTAGCTGATTGCTGTTGATTGTTAATGATCTCAAACACACTAATTACTTATTGTGCCAATTTAAGTAAATATATTTTACTTTTTTCAAATATTCCTGATTACTATTCATTATGTAATATCTGAAAACATTGACATGTGCACGGAGTACGGCGGACCAGACCGCCGATGTTTTGGACATCTGCTAGATATTTCAGTTTCAGGTTACGGTGGCCAATAAAAGAAAACAAACACAATGCGGTTTTCATATGTTATTTCTTCTAAATACAACACTTTTTGTGCAAGTTGTCAAGCATTTATGGGGAACATTTTGCATTGAAATTGTCACCTTCATACATCGGTTTTGGGACTCCCTGGACATTGTTTTCCCCATTTTGTTGATGCGCAAAATATACTGATAGTAGATTTTTTAAGCATTTTCAGCCCTAAAAATTACCTGCGCAAAATTATACCAGTTTTTACGGTATATGATATTGGAATGTATCCCAAACTTTTTATCATATTATTTGCCAATAACACTGTTATGATATCTGATGGTCTACAACAAGTGTTACATGAATTTTAACAATATTGCATAACATGGAAATTAGAACTTAATATCAGAAAGATAAAAGGTACAACAACACCAGTTGATGTTATGAAATACAGAATTAGATTTATAAGAATTGTTTACATATCAAGGTACAGAAAATAATGTTAATGGTAGCGTTTTTAAAGAAAGGGAAAAAACCTGCTGAACAAACAATTAAATCGGTGTTTGCTGTTTATAAGAAATAAAGAAATGTATCTCTTCCTGTTCATCTTAAACTGAAAATATTTGATTCACTTGTAATGACAGTTTTATTATACTCATCAGAGGTATGGGGATTTGAAAATAAAAAATGTTGTAGAAAAATTCATTTGTAATTTTGTAAAACGATCCTTAAGTTAAGAAAGTGTACAAACAATTTCATGGTCTATGGTGAGCTTACAAGTTATCCGGTTTGAATTGAAGTTCGGATACAATGTATATCAATCAACTTGCTGGTTTACAAAAGAATAATTACAAAACTTGTTAAAAGTATACCAATTGACCAATTTATTAAAAAATCACATGGTGATATTGATAAGTCTTCTAGAGGACAGACATATTCTATATTTAAGACATTTTGGCATAGAAAAGTATGCCTCTTGTCTTTCTCTGCTGCACAACAATACTTGTTAACTGATACTGTGGTCCCAGGAACTTGATGACAATAGTCATTAAGAATGGATATTTTCATTAACATCAAATTAACAAGGAAAATGCTAAAGGCGTTATAAAATCATTTGACATATAACATCATAGGAAATATTAGAATGGGCTTCCATTTTAGTATGGGTCTCTTATTTTACACCTTGGTGTCCAAGGAATCCTCAAAAGTCCAAACTGGAAGGAACACCAGCCAAATTTATTTCTAATTGTACAAAACTACAGTAGTATTGACCTTAGAAATATATTCCTCCTAATATCGAGACCGAGCCATTTAGTACTTTCAGTACTTTGATCAATGTTACAATAAGGTATTAATTATTCTCACCGATACTAGTGAGTACGCTGCATCTGTTAGCCTTACTAACCTACGGCAGACTAACTTACAAACCGCGAATCTAACAGTAATTGCATATAAACTTGTTTGTAAGTGAAAATAATTCAACTGACAATAAATGCCTTTTCAATTACGGGTATTTAATCGAATATTGCAAGGCCTTTCCACTAATATTTTATAAAAAATGAACTAGAATTTCCCCAAACAGACAAACATATCAACAAGAACACTCCGTACAAAGGGAGACAACTGTTACAAACTCTACCGACGCACTACAATGCAGAGTGTTACTATATAAAACTCAGAATAAATTAACCGAGAAAATCTGTTACCGGGGACGCCATCATGACTTCTGCTGTTGATATTACGGCATATAATTGTAATTATAAGTACGATGTCATGATATTTAAATATAACAGGCCTAAAAAAATAATATGACAATGATTTAGACGATGTTTTATTCAATTTGACCGAACGAAAATCTCACGTTCACACTGTAGTGCAACTAGTACGGCAACGATGTTTTGATCCGTTTCCGGTATCGCTTCGGCGACATGAAGACCACGGTACTGTGCTTTGTATCACTGATTTGCTGGCGTTACGGATGATACCATGATTCATGGTATGTAGTGATTGCTGAAGAGTATGATAAGTTTCAACCATACCAAAAAATATATTATTTTCTGTTTTCTTATATTTCAAAAAATGCATTTGAATATCACACATGACAGAAAACACAGCTAGATTTTTCGTTCAGCTTCGATTTGCCGACTTATATTGAGGTATAGTTTTTACTGTGATTCAATATTGGAAATCTTTAGACTTTTCCGTTTCCATTGGTATGTAATATGTTTACAATAATGTTAAAAATACATATGAAATTCAACAATTTGTGTTCGATGTCAGACTAGTGTCGCAACGGTTTTCGAATTTCAATAGTGTACGGTTGAGACACAAGTTTAAAACAAAAGTGAGTGTACGGTTTGGATTTCTTTCTTTCAGATAGTGACATGAAAATGGACCAATTTGTGTACTATTATTAAGAATTAAATTCATTAGACGTAATATTTAACGTGTAAGCTATCTTAATTTTGTAGTAGACTAGAAATGGGTATACTAGTTTATCCCATAATGCGCTTGATATACAGTAACCTTGTTCATGTCATATTTTTGCATACATCGGCTATTTTAATTAAAACAAAACTTATCAAATGGCACGCACAAGGACTTAAAAAATATACCTATAAATACTTGGTGCGAATTAGCACACCATAATAGAAATGTATACATATACATGTACATGATGTATATCATTAACTGTGTTTTAACATATATCCGCACCATGATAGATATGCGAGAACAACCAATTTATGTCGCACACCAATGCATGTCAAAATATGACAACACTAATTGACATTCAACAGATTTGGTTTTACGCATATACAGACTCCAGTGATCGCCCAACTAGATGAAACTTCCTAATAGTGTGTAACGGTTGAGACACAAGTTTAAACACAAAAGTGCCCACTAACGGTTTCGGATTCGGCTTCCTCTTTCAGATGATGACATTGAAAATGCGACCAATTTTGGATTATGTGACTATTATTAGAAATTAAATCGATTAATTGTCGTAGAAGTCCGAACAAAAGTAGATATCTTAATCCGGTGATAATACTACTAGAAATATCGCCGGTATACATCCTTTACTCCCAACAATGCCCGTCGGTTTGATTATAAAGTAACCTTGTTATGTCATATTTTTTGCCGGGTCGTCGTTCCTTGAGATATCCCATTTGGACCGATTTTAATCCTAATTAAAAGGCATAGCGGATAGCACGAACAAGGACTTTCAAAAATTATACTTATAAATACCTTCGGATTCCCCCCCCCCCCCTGCAGAATTAGCCACTTCGATCAATAGAAACTATCCACAGTTACTTGTACATGAATGTAATAATCATCATGAATGTGTAATCTTGCATATGTATCCGCACACTTGATAGATATGCAGAGAAACAATCCTATATTTATGTAACCTCACCTTAATGCCATCATAATATCAGGTGATTTCCTATGTTTTAGTTACACTGTTTTTGCATGCAATATATTCATACGGGCAAATATCACTATGTCGTTCCTAGTTATAGAGCGTAAACCCCCCCCCCCACCCCCAACGAAAAAACTTAAAGTTTTAAACAATATTAAACGTCTTTTGTTCGTTGTTACGTAGTGATATAGCATGTTAAAGAATAGCTATGTTCAGACCTAAACAGTTTGATTATTTTGGGGGGAATTTCTTCTTCTGGGTGTGTTGTAACTCGCTGCAACCGCGAGTTAATACATTGACATTATCTGTCTGCCGATAAACCAAATGAAGTACCCAAGCTATAGTATTCTTCTATTCGAATTTTAAAGAATACATTGGATATTATTTCAAACTCATATTTCGTCACATATGACTCTTAAACTCAGTGTGTTTATGTGAACCTCTTGAACTCTGAAGAAATTAATAAGCACACCAAAATCAAACACTGTAAAGGTAACTTCATATGTTTATAATGAGAATTTATCGCTATTACATTTAAGCCGGTTATTAAGATCCTGATACATAGCGTATTGTGATACACTAAGTACAGTGACAAATTATAAATATCGGCCTTATTTAACGGGCACGAAATTATCAATCTGAACGTTCATTTGCAAAAAACGGATATGAACAGGCGTCTAGTCATAGAAGACCAAGACAGTTACGTCCCACAAGGAGTTTTGCTTAATTAGATAATGTTTGTATCATTTTACATCTCAAAACAGTGTCCTATTGCGCACACATTTATAATACGATTTATAAACAGCAAATACAGTATCGTTCTTTCCATACGACAGCCTAAACTAGCTTTCGTAAGGATTCATTCCTAAAAGAATGGTTTTTTTTTGGCCTTAAGGAGGCGACTGTTCGCTAGATTTGTCTTCTTCGATTTTTTGTCCACTAGTAGCGGGGTTTCATGGTTTGAGGAGGCTTTCCAACCTTTCGCCGGATATATATACCAGTACTTTTTGTAGAATGATGAGTTAAACGAATTTTTGATCTAGACCCCTCACACGATGGGGTAAACATAGTGTCTATTGGCCGTCTCTTCGCGTTGGTCCATATTGAAATGATCTAAAGCTTAGTCTCGAGATCTCGTCGTGGTTACGGATAGGGATTCCGTAGGAACGGCGGGGACAATGCCACGTGTTAATGATGTCCCGACTCTGTAATTGGCCAAGTATATACAGCAAATTTTGCCCGTTTTTAAAATTCTCCAATATAGTTTTTTGTAGGTATTCGATAAGAAAAGTTTCATTAAATTCAAAAGTGTTCCAAAAGTAACAAACCTCACTATTAGATCCCCAACATCAAAGGGCGATGTAGATGAGACGCTTATAAAGCATTTTAATGATAGGGCATAAAATCGATATACAGAATATCATTGTGAGCATATCAGTAATGTTACGGCATACGCACATTAACTTCGTATAATGGAAAATGTGTCCTAATTTGTAATAATGTATTATGCATGGTCAGTGCTTGACCGACATTCGAGAGTGTGGAAGCAGCGTCAAACTAATATTTTAAAGGTGAACTAAGACAAATGCATTTAATTGTCCTATAAGCTAGGTCCCGGATCTGATGGATTATTTACAGTTTAGATATTTATTGTACATTATATTACTATGATTATCGTGGGAGCCCTCAAAGAGCTACCCAAAGACTCATTTAAGACTGTTTTAGGGACCGTAAATAACAAAAAAATCTGTGCTGTAAAGCATCCTATTTCTACATGCTGTACTATGTGAGTGTGTTTATATGTTAGAATTAGGATTGTTTACTGAGTTCAGACTTTTTTATATTAGATCCTATCAAAACTGTCCTAAAAACTAAAAATAGTCTTGATGCGGCCACTCTTGGCGGTTCTTTATTAATTATATATAAACTGATAACTATTTCCTCAGATCCCGGGGCTTGTGCTTTAATACTGTTACGGTTCGTCGATGATATTTACGCATGGGAAAAGCCATCATATAAATAATACCAAACCGTGTGCAATCTCCTCAAACTCCACAATCCGTAGACACTTTTTTCGCAATATCATCGATCAAACCGTTGCCCGCAAAGGCTGACACAAAAATAACGATTAGTATAACAATGGGTCAAACACTCTTTGATCTCTTCATCAAATTTGGCAAAGCGCATATCAAAATAGATTCAGTATGAATCTAAAATTATTTGTATATCAGTCATAATTTGTGAATGAACGTAGGATAATAAGCACGATATCAAGACTGAATACTTTAAGTTTTCTGCAAGGAACTCTCCATCAAGGTGTATGTAAGCTGTCAACTCAATTGCTCGACTGATAAATAAGGATCTGTACTTTTGCTTGTACAATCACTGATCTTAATACTATAGGCTAAGAATTATATGAATTTCAATACGTGAGCTGAATATCGGGTTCTGCTAGAACACCCATTGCGCAAGTATTTAAACTCTAAAATTATGAACTACCTCTCGGTACTCCCATCGTACATCGAAGCGATACCCGGAAAGCGGATCAAAAACAACGTTGCCGTGACTAGTTCACTACAGTGGTTCAATGAAGAACGCGAGGTCCCGTACTATCGACATTTACCTGACGCCGTTTGCTTATCACCTTTTTATTCTTTTTCGTTTTTATTGGGGCATGTTCTATTTAATACTCCAATTAAGGCAGTAAAAAATATCTGTAAAGCTTCATTAACATCATCAGTAAGAAAGAGGATCCATCGTTAGTGGTTTTCATGAAGTTCTTGCAGAATTTTTCTCTGTCAAAACTGTTGAAACATCAGTAAGTTTATAGGTTTTATGACAGTTGTTTTTACTCTGAAAAAATGGGTTTTTTTACATGTTTTTGGGTGATAAATACGGATAAGGTCGACTATAAAGCAATGCAAGGTATTGTACTTCACTGAATAAGTCCTATCATTTGTAGAATAAACATGATCCTATTATTGTACTGGAATGAATGATCTACTCTGTAGTTTTAATATAAGTAATTGAAGAACTGATCCCCGCCCCCCCACGGGCCTCCACCACCAGTAACATGTAGTGGTTTCATTGTAGATGTTAGTAAATTATTGTCCGTTGAACAATGCACGAAAATAATCATATCAACTTTTAATTAAGTATATTAAGGGTTTATTGAAGTTTTAGACAACAATTTTTAATTTAAACAAAATTATCCAACACTCACGGCTGTAAACTCGCCAGCCATCATACAATTCATCCTAATAACTAACATAAGATCATACAATTCATCCTAATAGCTAACATAAGATCAAAAAATACAATTCATCCTAATAACTAACATAAGATCATACAATTCATTCTAATAACTAACACAAGATCATACAATTCATCTTATTCACCAACCCAAGAACATACAATTCATCTTAATAACTAACATAAGATCATACAATTCATCTTATTCACCAACCCAAGAACATACAATTCATTCTAATAACTAACACAAGATCATACAATTCATCTTATTCACCAACCCAAGATCATACAATTCTGTCAATATTTGACTTTTTTACTACTACAAATGACAATTAATGCTCAAAAATGTGTTTTCCCTATATAAACTATAGTAATCTTAACCCCCTCCCCAAGTGGAAATGTGAGGCCCCAGGGTCATATAATTCACAATTTTCATAAAGGACCTAAAGACCCCAACATCTATGAAGAGTGTTTGATTCTACCATATCTGGAATTTTGAGGTTTTAGCCTATTTGACCCCACCTCTCAGCCCCCTGGGGGGCGGCTGGGACCATATAATTAACAATTTTGGTTGACCTTTGACCATGGAAGTTTTCTGCAAAATTTCAACAAATTTGGTTTTGCAGTTTTGGAGAAGAGTCGAAAATGTAAATTGTTTATCGCCATTCGACGGACGATGATGGACAAAAGGCAATTAGAATAGGTCTCTTGAGACTTCATGTTTCAAAAAGTAAAATTCCATGTTGATCTGTGACTTACAAACTTCTCCATTCTATACATATATCCTTGTGTAACAAACTCATTCATACTCATCAACATGTGTATTACTGATAGTCATACTATCCAAACTGTACAAATTCCAGTCCAAATCGTTTGCGTCCTTTGTCCACTGATATGACCTTGACCTCGAGTCTGTTTCCGAGTTGGATGTGTTGTCCCTTCATCCCACTGTTATGTAGGAGTCCGGACTCGCCAACACCGACATCCACAAATGCTCCAAAGTGAGTCACATTCTCTACTTTTCCTGTGAGAATTTCTCCAACCTTAAGTTCATCAAAACCACGAGTTCCAGACCGAAATAAAGGTTTTTCAAATCCTTCAGAAGAAAGGAAAGATGAATCAAGCTTTTGATTTTGATATTATTATATGTCTTAACTGATAGTGGTGCTATCAATTTATATTCTTATAATTAATGTTTTTTTCAGATTCTTACAATTAATGCTATTTTCTAATTCTAATAATCAATGCTATTTTCAGATATTCTTTCTGTGAACATACCATTAAAGTGTGCACGGAATGGTTTGGTATATAAGGCTTGATAAATGCGTCATTGGATAAAATTAAGAATGGAGAAAGTGTAAGCTTTATAGCGGTTACGGTATTGGAGATAATGCGACTATTCTCTAGAACACACCTGAAACCCCAAGCCATTGACCCCGATTCGGGACCCCTGACCTGTGACGTCACGAGGACAACGGGACCTACTCTACTCTATATAAGATAGAGTGGCGATTTTCGGTGTCTGCCATCTAATATAAACTCTCTGTTTGTAAATATCGATTTTAAAGACACAAATACTGGTGTACATGTCCGATACCTAATTAATATTATCCTCAATCACAGATACATTGTATGAGTTTGGAATACGCTTGAAAATAGGGATTTACACCATGCATATATTGATGTACCTATCGTAGATAAATGAACATCTCTGAGCGATTACTGCATAATTATAAACAGTAAAATGTACATAATAATCCACGTACGTTGTATATCGGCGGTGTTTGGAACCACATATACATCATTATTAAAAACCCGTCTCGTGTCGTTGAATGTCTACTGGTCAAACTCGCTTTACAAATTTCTGACTTTTTCATATAACCTGTCAATACGAATTAAGGTATGATTCTAAACAGATTTTTTTTTGCATATGTAAATGCATCTACTAATTGAGTTATAACTGAAATCGATCCATTTGTTTTTTGACGAAATACATTCAGCTTTCATAACAGTACATCCAACGACTTGTTGATAATTTGCTCAAGTTCGATCATTAGTGTCTTTAATTGAAAAATAAATCATGCATGGGTCAAACAGGAAAAAATGGTCAGACGAAAAAAGTGAGACTGAAGATGTCAATGTCTTATCCAAATATCAGACATCAAGTATCAAAATCAGAACACTTCCGAATTGCCAAAGTCGTGCTGCATAAATCTTTTTACCTGTATACTGCAGTAACTAAAACGCGTGGTCAACCGAGACTAATGAGGGGGCTAACAAGATTACGTAAGAAAGGTGTTTAGTGACCTATCACGCTTTGTTGATTAGCTTCGCGTCAGGTGTCAAAAGTAAGATCACAGGTAAGTTAGCGATGGACTATCCTGTAATTGTTGTATAATGTCATACAGTGTATTTTGTTTACACTTATAAATCCTTGGTTTACTGTAAAATATACAATTCGTACATAACATATAACAAGTGACTCAATCACTAGATGTATATATTTCAGAAAGACTCATGTATACATTTGTCTTGTATATATGTTTCTGGTTACATGTATATGTATTTTTATAACAGAAACTACAAAATTATTTACAAATGGCAGGTCGAGAAAGAACAATGCAAATATAATGCACAATGTCAGAATTTTGATATTTCTGATAGTTGCTAGATTTCGGATATGCAATTCTTTGTAAATTTTGGTCAATATCGTTATCATTATTTAATACCAACAATGATAATCTATATGAGCAAAAGGTACTGTTGAAGATTGTTAAAATAACACATGTCATCATACATGTGCATGTAGCTTTAAAGGAAGAGAGATTCGTTTCAGCTATATATGAATTAGATATTTTAAATTCAATCTCTCAAGTGGTTTTTTTTTTATATTTTTATTAAACCCCCCTCCCAATTTATGTCTGATATTTACGTGTATTGAACTATGAAATACATTTAATACATTTTCTTTTCGTTATGCTGATTCTTGAAATCCATAGGCCAACTGAATTTTTATTTATACAGAAACATATTCAAATGGATAATTATACGACCATCATTTTTCGAATTCGTCTGTTTCAGATCACATTATAAAAATTGAATATTCCCGAGGTTTGTTAATTTAGTAAGCTGTTAAAACAGAGATAAGATTTCTAGTTAAAAGTTTTTACACAAGGTACACCTGGCTTATACCAGAAACAACTTATACATGTTTCAGCTAATCTACCTATGTATTTAGGCTGATTTCAGTTGCAATATTTCCTATTTTTATATATAATTAAAAAGTCATCTCAACTGTATACTGTATATATATTTGTAAAATTCTCGTAACCCCATTTCAGGAATACATATATGTCCACCTTTGTGCTATAACCCCACTACCAAGCACCTCACTGCCGTTGTCCTCGTGACGTCACATCCGGTTATTCCCCAAATCAGCGTGAGCGGCCGATTCCCTGATTAGCAGTCGATATACAGGTAAAAATCGAGCACTTCGGAGGGCGGTATCTCGGTACTGAAGCGGCCGATTTTGATGCGGTTTTGAACATTCTTGTCAGGAGATCAAACATAATAACATATCTAAATATTATTTTCCGTTCCGTGTACACTTTAATGGTAAAAGTATCTAAATCGTAACAGGTTTTCATTTCTAAAATGTGAAATGTTAATTGATCGCTTTATAGAGTTGCAAAAGTTATATGCTGACTGTATAATACTATATACAGGATAATTTCGTGAACAATTTGGTACAAATTAAATAAATTCCATAAAGTCCAATGTTTCCCATCCATACAGGTGTTCTGACATAATGGTTTTTAATAAACTTGTTTTTTTGTTTCAGAAGCGTAATTATATTAGGAACATCCTAAATTGGATATACTAAATGTAAAGTCAAACTTTGATAGTTCATGGTAGAATCCTAGTATTATGTGGTAAAACATCAGAGTTAATGATAAGTTTTGTTTGGGACCAACAATACACTTCAAATTAAATGAGGTTATTTTTCACATCAGTTTTGAAGGCCTTTTCCTTTTTGGGTGTTTGCTTACCTTCACGGAAATCATAGTTGAGTGGCTGTTGTAAAGCTTGAGCAATGAGACCCATGGTCGGTTCTCCAATAGAAAACTCTGTGGCTAGCTTACCTACACCTAGAGACAAAGTAAGTGATAGTAAGTATAAAATATGTTACAAAGTGTAACAATGGCAGTGTTATACTTGTTCATTGTTTTGAAGTTGATTAACAGAATAGCTTGTTGTCAATACATTAGATAATGTACTGACAGAAATAATGATAATTGATGAGATGTTCTTGGTGTCTGGCACAGCATGCTTCAGTGAGGTAGCACTATAATGAGGGTCGATATCACAAGGAGACAACACCGATGTAAGGCAGGCTCCCATCTCAATTGCAGACGAGATAAGCCGATATCCTTAAAGGCCCAATACAATTTATTATATAAATTTTCAGAGAAGGAATTCAATAATTCCATTACATTACACTAACACTAGAATTGGCAACCTAATACTCAATTGAAGGGTTGATGAACTTACTTGTATTTCTCATGAAGTCCTGGACTTTCCGGATGAAATGAACATGTCCTACTTGTAAAGGGTCCACTCCAATTCTATCCAGAAGTCTGTCAATAAAATGTAAAACCTGTATATACTTTTCAGGCAGTGATACAATACATCTGATTATAATAGAGAAATATTATATCCATTTTTTTTTTTTTTTTGTGCTCAGATATTGGCTCATTACACCTGTAGCTAATCTCATTCATATAGTCTCAGGCGTATATAAAACAAGTATATTTTTCCGTTTTGACTCTTGGATTTTACACATTCATTTCAATACAATTCTTATACATACATCCCAGCATGCTCTCTACTTATCTCTCTCCTCTCATTCCAACTAACATCTCGTATATGTATCAACCATCATCTCATCATTTCATTTTAGTCATCCCGTCTCAGCCGCCATATATCACTCCATCATCTCGTCTCAACCGCTGTCTCACTTCTACCGCCATATCACTTCTACCACTATCTCTTCTCTACCGCTATCTCACTTCTACCGCCATCTCACTTCTACCATGCACCATCTCGTCTCAACAGCCTCTCGCTTCTACCCTCATCTTGTCTCAACTGATATCTCACGTTTACCACTATCTCGTCTCATCTACCGTTTCACCTCAACCACCTTCTCTCCTTTACAACTATCTCTTATCAACAACTACGATCTTATCTCGACCACCATCTTTTACATTTAAAATCTATACATTAAACTGTTATAATTACATTTTAAGCGCGCAGCGCTCCGAGCCCCAAGGTTTATCATCATTGCACAATGTTTTATTCATTTATTCTTTTAATCATCTTTTTAATTATTTTGTTCATCATTTAAGTACATTGACATATTCTTTAATAATTTCATATCTCTGTATCGTTGTAACAGTAACTTTCTATCGAGATATAGTTTGAATAGGGAAACAATAGAACAATTGTCAACTCTTCTGTTAGAAATATGATAATGTTTGTATATTGTATAGCCAATTAAGGACAAAAGAACATTAAATTCGCTGTAATTCTGATCAGCAATCTTATAGCCTATAACAATGAACATCATTTTCCTTAATTGTACTTTGTAGTGATATTTTTCTAAAAATATATGAATTAAATTCCACAAAGCATCTACACATCGACATTCAATAAAATAGTGTTTATAATCATCCTTAAAATTTTACATATCAAACATGTATCATCCTCAATAATATTCCATCTTTTAAGCAAAATTCCATTTGGAAGGATATTATTAAATAATTTCCATTTGTATATTTTTTCATCATTCTCTATGATGTTATTATTGATAAATTCAAATAAACCATGATAAATCGAACCAGTATTTTCTAGCTGAAAAATACCTTCCCACATACCTCTACAGTACGAAAGAGATTTCTTTTTTCTAATAAAAGTAGAATAAAGAAATGTATTATTCACATTTTGCACTTTAACACCAACACCTTTATCAAACACCAGAAGATCAGAACATGTTTGTACAGTCGTACGTGCGTTATCTCCCTTCAGCTTATCTTTCCATTCTTTCGGAATAGCTTTCTTTACCTGAATTACCTCACTTATCCAATTTCTTGTTTCTTTTAATTGTCGATAAATTTTCAATTCATCTATTCCGTCATTACCAATTATATCATTAATGAAGATTAGGTTAGATTCAATCCATGTATTGTAGATAAGGGAGCTTCCATTAATTTTGATGTATTTGTTTCCCCAAATGACCTCCTTACAAATATCTCGATAATTATAATCAACAAATGGTTTATTACTTTCCCTGAGTTTCAACCATGATTGCAATATATTGATGTAAAATTTTGGAACATCGTTTTTTGGAAGATTGCGTATGTGTCCCGGAAACATTTGAAACAATATTCTGGTTCCACCTAGTTTGTCTAAATAATAATTTGGAATCACTTTCCAAGACGAATCTTCAGTAGATAATAACCTTTTTTATCCAGGATACATTTAAAACATCAATATGGGATTCAACATCCCGAATAAATAGACCACCTTCCGAATTATCACCAATCATTACACTACGTTTAACCCGCTCTGGTCCATCGTTCCAAATAAATTGATAAATCTTCCTTTCAATTCCTTAATTTGATCGTTACTTATATATTGGACACTTGCTAAGTACGTAATTTGTGGTATCAATAAAGACTGCACCACAACAGATTTTCCTAACATTGACAATTTTCTTTTTTTTCCAATTTTTGATTAGGGCATCAATACTTGGTATTTTGTCTGCCCAATTAAGATTTGAACATACCTTTAAGTTTGTACCAAAGTGTATACCTAAAGACTTGATTTGCTTTGTAGTATAATACATATAAATGATAAGAATTTTAGAGTTTGAAATTTGGACTTATATATAATTATCCACATATATCTTTCACGTACGGGGTATGTTACACTGTGTAGGTCAAGCACATGTGTTTCATATTTACAATAGTATATATGTACGTGCATGTAAAGTCTAGTGGAAACCAACTTCTGTTAGGGTCATTGTATAACTACTAATTACCTAGCCATGTTATTAATTATGATACATGGTAAGTTCTAATGAGTAACCATGTTTCCTATGTAATACAGCAACTACAGTGGTATGAATTGTTCCAGGTATTGGCTTTCATACCCAAATATTGACATATGTTATCCTGATGTACTGCTATATTAACTCGCCAATAATCTCTGTACAGAGTCGATTCCTAAGACTCCAATAAACGTATCGTACCATTCACTGAATCTGCGTTGGAGTTCTACATCTATACACACCACAACAACCTACGAAACTACACGAAGTTATAAATCATCATAGCTTAACCCAGTTTATACCCATAAAGGTATTATTTTTATTTTTGTTACAATCCAAGTATAACCCCTCCGTTTTAGATTTGTTTAATTTTAAACCAGATACTTTCCCAAACTGTTCAACAATATCTACTGCTTCCCAAACTGTTCAACAATATCTAATGCTCTATTGATATCTCTATACATCAGAAATAACGTAGTGTCGTCGGCTAGTTGAGAGATTATTATTTTCCTACTTCGTATTTTGATACCACTAATGTCTGCATCAGTTTTCATTTTCTGAGCCAGTATTTCCGTTGCTAGGATGAAGGTCAAACATGAGAGGGGGCAACCTTGCCGGATACCACGTGACACCACGTAACTTCCGGTTAACCAGTTATTATTTTTAACACAGCCTTTGATATTGGTATATAACACCTTAACCCATTTAATAAAAGATTGGCCCAAACCAAACTTATCTAAACATCCAAACATAAAATCCCACTCTATCGTATCAAACGCTTTAGTGAAATCTAAAAAGAGCAAACACGAATCAATATTAAATTTCTCGGAATAATCTATAATGTCCTGAATTTGTCTTATGTTAGAACCAATAAATCTGTTTTTAATATATCCGTTTTGATCTGTACTTACCAGGCGTTGCATCAGTGGTTTAAGTCTTGTTGCCAATACATAAGCCGCTATTTTATAATCTAGATTTAACAATCTAGATTTAACAATCTAGATTTAACAAAGTAATTGGTCTCCAATTTTGTAGCAATTTTGGGTCATTCTTCTTATAAATGAGAGCTACAACTCCAAGTTTCTGCGTATTACTTAACTCACCTTTCCTGAATCCGTCATTTAGAGACTCCAAAACGATATTTGCAATGTCATTCCAAAAAGTTTTATAAAATTCACCAGTAAGACCATCACTACCAGGACTTTTGTTCAACTTCAAGTTCTTCACTGCGGCTGTACATTCCTCTAATTTCAACTCACCTTCACATGATAACTTTTCGTGTTCCGATAACGTATAATTAACATCACAGCTATCAATGTACTTGTTATTTTATTTTTCGTTTGCCTTTGTCTTTCCATCCCTAAAAAATATTTCATATTTTTCTCCCCATTTTCTACCCATGCTACCCTTGATCTTACCTGTGCTCCTCTGGCTTTTTCCTCATAAAGAGATTCTAAGTTTCTCCCTAATTCCGATATTCTTTCTTTCAGCGTTTCATTTTGACTCTGATCGTTTTGTATTTCTAGATCAGCTAACTGTTTCTCCATGTGCCATATCTTTACTGAATCACTTTTACTTCTATTCCTACAGTAATCTATTGTCTTATGTTTGATATTTACTTTACAGTAATACCAAAACTGAGCCTCCCCCATTTTTAGCACGGTCTGCTCTTCTTTTAAATCTTTTATCACTTTTCTTATCATTGTTTTATAACCAGCTTCCTGTAATAAACTGTTATTTAATTTCCATATCCCCATGCCCTGGGCGTTTGCATTATGTTGTATTTTAAGAGATACCGCTAAATGGTCAGTATACTTAATTTGAGCAGGACGAATGTCACAGGAGACAATGTTGCCCAGGTTCTCTGAAATCATAAACATATCTATATACGGCTAGCCTCACCTGTACTCTTCCGCCGCCATGTGAATTGTCTTTTAAATTTATTCTTAATCCTCCAAATATCAATAAGCTTATTACATTTTAAGAACTGACTAAAACCCATAGGTTTTTCTCAATACAGTTTTGTTATTATTTCTAAAAATTCTATCGGCGTGATCAATAACTTCATAACAATCGCCCCCCTGCAATAATAGAGCCTTGAGCAAACTCATCGACCATTTTTTTTTACATTTTTGAAAAATATATTTCGTGATTTTTCGTCATTTGGCGCATACATATTTACTAGCGTATAGTAATTATCCGCCAGTTCAATATTAATAATCAATAAGCGTCCATCTATATCTTGTCTAACTGATACAACTCTGATATCGGTCTTTTTGCTTATAAAAATAGACACACCTCTACAATTGGACTTACCAAAGCTATTGAAATTGTTAGCGAAATTTGTAACTTCAAATTCCACTTTATTTTTAATATCATTGGTAAAATGCGTTTCCTGAAGGAACGCGATTTGAAATTTCTGATGCTTCAACCATTCATATAATCTATGCCTTTTCCCTTTGTCCCTTAAGCCCTGTGCATTAAGGGAGATAACATGCAAATTATTCATCTATTAATAAACGAAGTCATTTTTTGTGTTTTTTAGTTTTTTTTTCTTTTCCTGTGGATGGCGGAGTCCTGGTTTTCGAATTACTTCGATCCCTGTCGCGCCCTGGGGTTTTCGTCAGAAACCTCTCCATAGACCCCTGACTCAAGCTCCTCTGGTCGTCGGCTGGAATACTTCTTTTTCCCCGACTCTCTGTCGTCTCCTTCTGTTCACTCTTCTCTCTGACGTCACTTCCGTTCCGTTCCGATCGCTCACTCTCCTCACAGTCGTCAGTTCCATCTGGTAATGTGTTATCAGCGGTACTTACGACAGTGCCTGGACATTCAAATTGTCTATGATCCTCCTGTCCACAAAAGTTACAGATCCAGCCCTTCTGACATTCGGATGCCAAGTGTCCCTGTCCTTTACATTTTACGCAATGTGTACTGGATCTCAGCACCCCTGGGCCTACATTTTCCTGTTTAGGTTGACCGTAGTACCATACATTAGCATAGTATTTTCCCATTTTCAAAGTTTTTGGTAAATTAGATAAAAGTTTTTCTACGATTAATACACGGACACCAGTATCGCAATTCGTCAAGCGATTATTTATCCTTAGCTTTTCCCTATGCATGCTAAGGACGACGCCTCCCTGTTCTGACAACAATTTTTTAATCAGTCCATCATCTGCAGATAACGGCACGTTAGAGACTTTAATTTTTGTGGTTTTTTCGGCGTCAAATTTAGGGATATTTGGGTTTTCCGGCAACAGAAAAAGACTTTTCCCGCGCATTGTGATACCGTTAGTCAAGAGAGAAATTCTATCAGAGATATTGTCCACATACAAATGCCAGTATTTACCCGTACGTTGAATGCCTCTGATATTTTCCCCAGGAATTACATTACTGAGAGCAATAAATATTTCATGATGTGCAATCCAATCAATGTTAGAGGGTTTAATAGAGCCATACACATCCCTTTCACTGAGAAATACCGGTTTCGCCTTACAGTACCCCTCCGGATAGCTGTTGGCTCCCGACCCCCCCCCCCTCCACTGCTTCCAAATACAATGTCTGTGTAGGGGCTTCTGATATAGTTGCGGCATTATCATTTGTGTCTCCCACTGCTTCAGATTGTACTAATGTATAATTCCCGGCCCGTAGAAATTCCACTACACTCTGAGGAATGTTACCTGTATCGATGACTGCACGGGCACCTCGGTCCAGGTGACCACTACTCATACCTTGGTTATTGTTCACAGACATGGCTTTTAAATCAAATTACACAAAATATTTCTTCAAAATTTTCAAACTATAAGTCGACTTATTACCTTATTCATCGAACTAGTCCAAGATGAAGTTAAACAAACCTTCCTAATAATACTTTTTGGATAGGTTTCTCTGGAGCTCGATCACACACACCTGTCCATAGTCAAGTCACGTGACCAGATTTGCAAATATTGACAAATTTTGACCAGTATCGAACCCATATAAGATCTTATTGATATGAAGCAATACACCAAATTTGGTTGTAATCGGAAAATAAATACTAAACTGTTATGTATGACACTAAATACATGTAGTTATGAGATAAGGGAGATAACTCCTATAGCTTTATTATCAATACATCCTATAAAGTCCATATCATTGATTTAGGTTATAGAACTTTCTAGAATATTATCATGTATAAACAAATATGTTTGTAAACATGTTGATTATAAGTAGAGATCTAGAATGATCTATTTCCAGAAAGTTCTGTGTGTTTATTTGTTTACTGTTTTTAGTTAGATATTTCTAGAAGTAGAAGGTTCTCCAATATTCTTGAACTAGGGTTTAGCTATATATACTCCAACTGTCCAAAGCTAATCAGAACTGTAATGAGACCTGTAATGAGACATATCAAGAATTGTACAGTGCCATATAAGATTCTATTGGGAGAGCTATTGTGACTTTATCTGTGGATTATTACAACACTTTGTGTGGATTTATTCATATTGCCTGGAACTTTACAAATCATCTGTGGACATTCATTTTCCTTGTGGATTTTTGATTATTGTTAATTTGAAACCTGGAAGGATCAAGGATTATAACAGGACATTCGCATACAGATAAGTAACACTTTAAATCATCGTACTAGTCTTGTACCACCACCAATTACTTTAGATATTGTAAACCATCTCTGTATAATATTGTATATATAATTAAATTGTGTTTTGAATTTAGCTGCTGGTTTCTCATTTCTGTTGTTCGTTCATGTAACAGGAATTGGGGGCTCGTGTCCGGGATCGATATTTTATTTGTGGAATCTAACTTTGAAAAATTAATTAAGAAATTTTCAAAATTTGTGTAAAAACTTGGAGTTTACATTTGAAACCAACAGCTAGATAAACATGACTACTATGCAGGTAGAACAGTTTGTTAAAGCGCCATCCCTGGATGTTCTTTTCCTAGTTAATAAGAAGGATTTACTGTTATTGAGTAAACATTTAGGCCTAGCTATCAAAACTAATTTGAGGAAAGCTGAAATTCGGAATGTAATTATAAGATATTTTGTTGACAATGGCAAATTTGACTCTAGTGCATTAGATAGTATAGACGAAACAGTCAGTTCAGAAATTCAAATTAGACAAATGGAACTTGAACATGAAATGAAACTAAGACAAATGGAAATAGACAAAGAGAAAGAAATGAGAGAAAAAGAAATTGAAAGAGAATTAAAAAAAAAAGAAATTGAAAAAGAATTAAAAGAAAAAGAAATTGAAAGAGAATTAAGAGAAAAAGAGATCAAGAGAGATCAGATGTTAGAACTAGAGAAGCAGAAAATTCAAGCTGAAACAGAACTTAGAATGAAAGAATTAGAGCTAGCTTCTCAAGACGGTTCAAGTAATCTAACTTTTAGGGGTTTACAAGGAAACAGAGGTTTTGATGTTAGTAGAAACAGAAAGTTAGTTCATTCTTTTCAAGAGAAAGAAGTTGACAAGTATTTTCTACATTTTGAGAAAATAGCTGATAGTATGAAATGGCCTGAAGATAAGCTTACAATGCTTCTTCAAAGTGTCTTGATTGGTAAAGCTAGAGACAGTTATTCTTCTTTGTCTGTAGATGAGATTTCAAATTACCAAGTGGTCAAGAAAGCTATTTTGAAAGCTTATGAGTTAGTTCCTGAGGCTTACCGCCAGAAATTTCAAAACTCGAGAAAGAGAGATGAACAAACTCATGTAGAATTTGCCAGAGAAAAGGAACAATTATTTAATAGGTGGTGTGATTCTAAAGAAATAGATGAGGATTTCGGTAAATTGAGGCAATTATTGTTGATAGAGGAGTTTAAACGTTGTGTCCACATAAACATAAAAACTCACTTAGATGAGAGAAAAGTTGAAACACTTAGTGAAGCAGCTACAGTGGCTGATGATTACGCTCTCACCCACAAAGGCTCATTTGTTAAAAACAGTTCTCAAGATAAAAACAGTACCACAGGTACTAGTAAATTTGGTCAGACTAGGAACCCTACCTTTAGTGGCCCTTCTAATGACAAACCAAAATTAGGTGATAAGACTAAGTCTGATTCTAAAACAGATCATAGGGCAGGTGTGGGGTCTCCTTCTGGTCCTGTCAAAGCCTAGTCAGAAACTTTGTAATATTGTGGAAGATTCTAAAGTGTCTGCTGAGATTAAGAGCTCTGAGTCTGATAGTGTCTTGGAGAAGTACTCTCCCTTCATTTCTGAAGGTTTTGTTTCACTTACTAGTGATATCACCAACTTGAAACCTGTGAAGATTTTGAGAGATACTGGGGCTTCTTATTCTTTGATATTAGATGGCGTAGTGCCTTTGTCTGAGGAGACCTCATCTGGTAGTAGTGTTTTGCTTCAAGGTGTAGAGTTAGGTTTTGTTAATGTGCCTCTCCATTGTGTTTATTTAAAGTCAGACTTAGTAACTGGGCCTGTCACCATTGGTGTTAGACCGGAACTTCCCATAGAGGGCGTGTCGCTCATTTTAGGCAATGACTTGGCTGGAGAGAAAGTTAGGGTAGATCCCTTAGTGTCCAGTATCCCTGATAAAACAGGTGATGCTGAGACTATTCAACAGGAATTTCCTGGTGTTTTCCCTTCTTGTGCTGTAACTCGTTCAATGAGTAAGAAGGTTTCTGATGTTGCAGTAGTTGAGGATCATTATAGTCCAGGGTTAGGTGACACTTTCTTGGCTCATGATATAGAGGATACCCGGGGCAAGTGTGATCTTTTGAGCAATCCTGTAGACTTTGATAGTGATGGAGTTGTTCCTAACAAGGGAACTTCTTTGTCTGACATGATGAGTAAATCATCTTTGTCTCCAGAGGAGCTTATAGTAGAACAGGAAAAAGATCCTGAAATCTCCTTATTGTTTAATCGGGCTTTGAGTGAGGAAGAGGCTGAGAAAGTCCCGGTTTGTTACTTCCGTCGGTCAGGTGTGTTGATGCGCAAGTGGCGCCCCCCTGATGTGTCTCCCGAGGAAGACTGGAAGGTTGTCAATCAAATAGTTGTCCCACCGAGGTATAGGCAAGATATTCTGAGTTTGTCTCATGATGTACCTATGGCAGGGCATTTAGGTGTGACCAAGACTTATAACAGGATCCTAGATCACTTCTTTTGGCCCAAGTTGAAACGGGATGTGGCTGATTTTTGTAGGTCTTGTCATACTTGTCAGGTGGTAGGGAAACCTAATAAGAAAATCCCTGTTGCACCTTTGCACCCCATTCCAGCATTTGAGGAACCATTTAGTAGAGTTATTATAGACTGTGTAGGTCCTCTACCCAAAACTAAGTCTGGAAATGAGTATCTTTTAACTATCATGTGTTCTTCCACACGCTTCCCTGAAGCCATTCCACTCAGGAATATTAAGGCCCCTAACATAGTCAAGGCTTTGGTTAAATTCTTTACATTGGTTGGTCTTCCAAAAGCTGTCCAATCGGACCAAGGTTCAAATTTCATGTCTGGTATTTTTCAACAAGTCATGTACCAGCTCCAGATCAAGCAGCATAAGTCTAGTGCTTATCATCCAGAGTCTCAGGGTACTTTAGAACGTTTTCATCAGACATTGAAGAATATGATGAGATCTTATTGTTTTGAAAACAAAAGAGATTGGGACGAAGGTATACACATGTTGTTTGGCGTTACAGAATCTGTACAAGAATCTCTTGGCTTCAGTCCCTTTGAACTTGTGTTTGGACACACTGTACGTGGTCCTTTGAAAATTTTGAAAGACAAAATTTTGGACGAAGATTCTAAAGTGAATCTCTTAGAGTATGTGTGTAACTTTAAGCAAAGGTTGACAAGGGCATGTGAATTAGCAAAAGAAAATTTGGCCATTATTCAAACCAAAATGAAAACATGGTATAATAAAGATGCCCGTACAAGAAGTTTTGATCCAGGTGACAAAATTTTGGCTCTATTACCAATACCGGGTCAGCCTTTGCAAGCTAGATATTTTGGACCTTATATTGTTGAGAAAAAGGTCGATGATGTTAACTACATTGTACAAACTCCAGGGAGGCGCAAGAAAACTCAATTATGTCATGTTAATATGCTTAAGAAATATGTAGATAGAGAAGAGAGCAAGACCTCTCATCCTATTGCTACTTTGGCCTATGTACCATCACAAAGTGAAAGTACAGCTGATATTTGTAAATTAGACTTAGATGGTGGTGTACAAGATGTAGGTTTAGACTGTGGTGTTAAGTTACGGAACTCAGATGTGCTCGCGAACTTGGACAAGAAACTATGTCATCTATCAGAAAAGGAACGCAATGAACTGAAAGATTTGATACTTGAGTATAAACATTTGTTTCCGGATACACCAGGCAAAACAGATGCTATCTATCATGACGTGGATGTAGGTGATGCGCCACCTGTCATGCAACATCCTTACCGTGTCAATCCTTTGAAAGAAGAAAATTTAAAGAAAGAAATTCAATACATGTTGGACAGTGATATTATTGAACCAAGCAAAAGTGAATGGAGCTCTCCATGTGTTCTGGTACCAAAGCCAGACAAGACAAACCGGTTCTGTACTGACTTCAGAAAAGTAAACTCTGTCAGTAAAACAAACTCTTATCCAATTCCAAGGATTGACTCGTGTATTGACAAAGTTGGCAAAGCCAAATATGTAAGCAAGTTTGACCTGTTGAAAGGATATTGGCAAGTGCCATTAACAGAAAGAGCTAAAGAAGTGTCGGCATTTGTGACCTCACAAGGTTTGTACCAGTACAAAGTTATGCCGTTTGGTATGAAGAATGCCCCGGCAACATTTCAACGTCTTCTTAACAGCGTGATATCAGACCTTGAAGGCTGCGATGGATACATTGATGACGTCATCAACTACCACGACACATGGGAAGACCATCTACGCGGGATTCGTGAATTCTTCGAAAGACTCACTACCATGAAATTGACTGTAAACTTATTGAAATGTGAATTTTGTCATGCAACTGTTGAATTTTTAGGCCATGTTGTAGGACAGGGGCAGGTTAAACCTGTTCAGGCCAAAGTAGAATCAATTATAGATTTTCCAACTCCTGGAAGCAAGAGAGAACTGATGAGATTATTGGTATGGCTGGATACTACAGAAAATGTTGTCAAAATTTCTCTGTTATAGCAGCTCCACTTACTGCTTTGTTAAAGAAAAATGTCAAATTTGTCTGGTCAGACGAATGTAAGTCTGCCTTTGAGAAATTGAAAGCCATATTATCAAACTCACCAGTTCTGACTGCTCCAGATTTTAATAAACAGTTTAAACTGTTTGTTGACGCCAGCGATGTAGGTGTTGGTGCTGTTTTGATGCAAGAAGGTTCTGAACAATTGACCATCCAATTTGTTATTTTTTGAAAAAGTTTGACAAACACCAGAGAAATTATTCCACCATTGAGAAAGAATGTTTAGCGTTGATTTTGGCCTTGAACCAATTTGATGTATATCTCTGCACTACAGTTGTGCCTGTGTTGGTCTTCACCGACCACAACCCTTTGACGTTCATTGGGAAAATGAAAAACAAACACCAAAGAATTCTCAGGTGGAGTTTGACTTTGCAAGAGTACAATCTTGACATCAAACATATCAAAGGAAAAGACAATATTCTAGCTGATGCTTTATCAAGGATTTAAATATGACTTGATATGTCAAGAAAGTTTCCTTTTCAAGAAAACTTTCTTTTCTTTAAGGAGGGGTGTTATGTATGACACTAAATACATGTAGTTATGAGATAAGGGAGATAACTCCTATAGCTTTATTATCAATACATTCTATAAAGTCCATATCATTGATTTAGGTTATAGAACTTTCTAGAATATTATCATGTATAAACAAATATGTTTGTAAACATGTTGATTATAAGTAGAGATCTAGAATGATCTATTTCCAGAAAATTCTGTGTGTTTATTTGTTTACTATTTTTAGTTAGATATTTCTAGAAGTAGAAGGTTCTCCAATATTCTTGAACTAGGGTTTAGCTATATATACTCCAACTGTCCAAAGCTAATCAGAACTGTAATGAGACCTGTAATGAGACATATCAAGAATTGTACAGTGCCATATAAGATTCTATTGGGAGAGCTATTGTGACTTTATCTGTGGATTATTACAACACTTTGTGTGGATTTATTCATATTGCCTGGAACTTTACAAATCATCTGTGGACATTCATTTTCCTTGTGGATTTTTGATTATTGTTAATTTGAAAACTGGAAGGATCAAGGATTATACCAGGACATTCGCATACAGATAAGTAACACTTTAAATCATCGTACTAGTCTTGTACCACCACCAATTACTTTAGATATTGTAAACCATCTCTGTATAATATTGTATATATAATTAAATTGTGTTTTGAATTTAGCTGCTGGTTTCTCATTTCTGTTATTCTTGCTTGTAACAGAATTTATCGCTCGAAAACCATTTCCTTGATGCTGATGACGCATTAACGGATGCTAACATATTGATACCAAAGTGTCAGCCTTGCGTTGCAAGCGACACAAAAAGAAAACATGAGAAAATGAGTCTGTGGGTAACTTTCGGGGTGGATGGAGGTCATATCTAGGTATTACTGAGAGTACAGTTACTTACTGTTGAGTATGTTGGTGACTTTCTGGGTGGATGGAGGTCATATCTAGGTATAACTGAAAGTACAGTTACTTACTGTTGAGTCTGTGGGTAACTTTCTGGGTGGATGGTGGTCTAGGTATAACTGAGAGTACAGTTACTTACTGTTGAGTCTGTGGGTAACTTTCTGGGTGGATGGAGGTCATATCTAGGTATAACTGAGAGTACAGTTACTTACTGTTGAGTATGTGGGTAACTTTCTGGGTGGATGGTGGTCATATCTAGGTATAACTGAGAGTACAGTTACTTACTGTTGAGTCTGTGGGTAACTTTCTGGGTGGATGGAGGTCATATCTAGGTATAACTGAGAGTACAGTTACTTACTGTTGAGTATGTTGGTGACTTTCTGGGTGGATGGAGGTCATATCTAGGTGTAACTGAGAGTACAGTTACTTACTGTTGAGTCTGTGGGTAACTTTCTGGGTGGATGGTGGTCTATGGAGGTCATATCTAGGTATAACTGAGAGTACAGTTACTTACTGTTGAGTCTGTGGGTAACTTTCTGGGTGGATGGAGGTCATATCTAGGTATAACTGAGAGTACAGTTACTTACTGTTGAGTATGTTGGTAACTTTCTGGGTGGATGGAGGTCATATCTAGGTATAACTGAGAGTACAGTTACTTACTGTTGAGTCTGTGGGTAACTTTCTGGGTGGATGGAGGTCAAATCTAGGTATAACTGAAATACAGTTACTTACTGTTGAGTATGTGGGTAACTTTCTGGGTGGATGGAGGTCATATCTAGGTATAACTGAGAGTACAGTTACTTACTGTTGAGTCTGTGGGTAACTTTCTGGGTGGATGGAGGTCATATCTAGGTATAACTGAGAGTACAGTTACTTACTGTTGAGTCTGTGGGTAACTTTCTGGGTGGATGGAGGTCATATCTAGGTATAACTGAGAGTACAGTTACTTACTGTTGAGTCTGTGGGTAACTTTCTGGGTGGATGGTGGTCATATCTAGGTATAACTGAGAGTACAGTTACTTACTGTTGAGTATGTTGGTGACTTTCTGGGTGGATGGAGGTCATATCTAGGTATAACTGAGAGTACAGTTACTTACTGTTGAGTCTGTGGGTAACTTTCTGGGTGGATGGAGGTCATATCTAGGTATAACTGAGAGTACAGTTACTTACTGTTGAGTCTGTGGGTAACTTTCTGGGTGGATGGAGGTCATATCTAGGTATAACTGAGAGTACAGTTACTTACTGTTGAGTCTGTGGGTAACTTTCTGGGTGGATGGAGGTCATATCTAGGTATAACTGAGAGTACAGTTACTTACTGTTGAGTCTGTGGGTAACTTTCTGGGTGGATGGAGGTCATATCTAGGTATAACTGAGAGTACAGTTACTTACTGTTGAGTATGTGGGTAACTTTCTGGGTGGATGGAGGTCATATCTAGGTATAACTGAGAGTACAGTTACTTACTGTTGAGTCTGTGGGTAACTTTCTGGGTGGATGGAGGTCATATCTAGGTATAACTGAGAGTACAGTTACTTACTGTTGAGTCTGTGAGTAACTATCTGGGTGGATGGAGGTCATATCTAGGTATAACTGAGAGTACAGTTACTTACTGTTGAGTATGTGGGTAACTTTCTGGGTGGATGGAGGTCATATCTAGGTATAACTGAGAGTACAGTTACTTACTGTTGAGTATGTGGGTAACTTTCTGGGTGGATGGAGGTCATATCTAGGTATAACTGAGAGTACAGTTACTTACTGTTGAGTCTGTGGGTAACTTTCTGGGTGGATGGAGGTCATATCTAGGTATAACTGAGAGTACAGTTACTTACTGTTGAGTATGTGGGTAACTTTCTGGGTGGATGGAGGTCATATCTAGTATAACTGAGAGTACAGTTACTTACTGTTGAGTATGTGGGTAACTTTCTGGGTGGATGGAGGTCATATCTAGGTATAACTGAGAGTACAGTTACTTACTGTTGAGTATGTGGGTAACTTTCTGGGTGGATGGAGGTCATATCTAGGTATAACTGAGAGTACAGTTACTTACTGTTGAGTCTGTGGGTAACTTTCTGGGTGGATGGTGGTGGAGGTCATATCTAGGTATAACTGAGAGTACAGTTACTTACTGTTGAGTATGTGGGTAACTTTCTGGGTGGATGGAGGTCATATCTAGGTATAACTGAGAGTACAGTTACTTACTGTTGAGTCTGTGGGTAACTTTCTGGGTGGATGGAGGTCATATCTAGGTATAACTGAGAGTACAGTTACTTACTGTTGAGTCTGTGGGTAACTTTCTGGGTGGATGGAGGTCATATCTAGGTATAACTGAGAGTACAGTTACTTACTGTTGAGTATGTGGGTAACTTTCTGGGTGGATGGAGGTCATATCTAGGTATAACTGAGAGTACAGTTACTTACTGTTGAGTTCTGTGGGTAACTTTCTGGGTGGATGGTGGTCTAGGTATAACTGAGAGTACAGTTACTTACTGTTGAGTATGTGGGTAACTTTCTGGGTGGATGGAGGTCATATCTAGGTATAACTGAGAGTACAGTTACTTACTGTTGAGTCTGTGGGTAACTTTCTGGGTGGATGGAGGTCATATCTAGGTATAACTGAGAGTACAGTTACTTACTGTTGAGTCTGTGGGTAACTTTCTGGGTGGATGGAGGTCATATCTAGGTATAACTGAGAGTACAGTTACTTACTGTTGAGTCTGTGGGTAACTTTCTGGGTGGATGGAGGTCATATCTAGGTATAACTGAGAGTACAGTTACTTACTGTTGAGTATGTGGGTAACTTTCTGGGTGGATGGAGGTCATATCTAGGTATAACTGAGAGTACAGTTACTTACTGTTGAGTCTGTGGGTAACTTTCTGGGTGGATGGAGGTCATATCTAGGTATAACTGAGAGTACAGTTACTTACTGTTGAGTATGTGGGTAACTTTCTGGGTGGATGGAGGTCATATCTAGGTATAACTGAGAGTACAGTTACTTACTGTTGAGTATGTGGGTAACTTTCTGGGTGGATGGAGGTCATATCTAGGTATAACTGAGAGTACAGTTACTTACTGTTGAGTATGTGGGTAACTTTCTGGGTGGATGGAGGTCATATCTAGGTATAACTGAGAGTACAGTTACTTACTGTTGAGTCTGTGGGTAACTTTCTGGGTGGATGGAGGTCATATCTAGGTATAACTGAGAGTACAGTTACTTACTGTTGAGTATGTGGGTAACTTTCTGGGTGGATGGAGGTCATATCTAGGTATAACTGAGAGTACAGTTACTTACTGTTGAGTCTGTGGGTAACTTTCTGGGTGGATGGAGGTCATATCTAGGTATAACTGAGAGTACAGTTACTTACTGTTGAGTATGTGGGTAACTTTCTGGGTGGATGGAGGTCATATCTAGGTATAACTGAGAGTACAGTTACTTACTGTTGAGTATGTGGGTAACTTTCTGGGTGGATGGAGGTCATATCTAGGTATAACTGAGAGTACAGTTACTTACTGTTGAGTATGTGGGTAACTTTCTGGGTGGATGGAGGTCATATCTAGGTATAACTGAGAGTACAGTTACTTACTGTTGAGTCTGTGGGTAACTTTCTGGGTGGATGGAGGTCATATCTAGGTATAACTGAGAGTACAGTTACTTACTGTTGAGTATGTGGGTAACTTTCTGGGTGGATGGAGGTCATATCTAGGTATAACTGAGAGTACAGTTACTTACTGTTGAGTCTGTGGGTAACTTTCTGGGTGGATGGAGGTCATATCTAGGTATAACTGAGAGTACAGTTACTTACTGTTGAGTCTGTGGGTAACTTTCTGGGTGGATGGAGGTCATATCTAGGTATAACTGAGAGTACAGTTACTTACTGTTGAGTCTGTGGGTAACTTTCTGGGTGGATGGAGGTCATATCTAGGTATAACTGAGAGTACAGTTACTTACTGTTGAGTCTGTGGGTAACTTTCTGGGTGGATGGAGGTCATATCTAGGTATAACTGAGAGTACAGTTACTTACTGTTGAGTATGTGGGTAACTTTCTGGGTGGATGGAGGTCATATCTAGGTATAACTGAGAGTACAGTTACTTACTGTTGAGTATGTGGGTAACTTTCTGGGTGGATGGAGGTCATATCTAGGTATAACTGAGAGTACAGTTACTTACTGTTGAGTCTGTGGGTAACTTTCTGGGTGGATGGAGGTCATATCTAGGTATAACTGAGAGTACAGTTACTTACTGTTGAGTATGTGGGTAACTTTCTGGGTGGATGGAGGTCATATCTAGGTATAACTGAGAGTACAGTTACTTACTGTTGAGTATGTGGGTAACTTTCTGGGTGGATGGAGGTCATATCTAGGTATAACTGAGAGTACAGTTACTTACTGTTGAGTCTGTGGGTAACTTTCTGGGTGGATGGAGGTCATATCTAGGTATAACTGAGAGTACAGTTACTTACTGTTGAGTCTGTGGGTAACTTTCTGGGTGGATGGAGGTCATATCTAGGTATAACTGAGAGTACAGTTACTTACTGTTGAGTATGTGGGTAACTTTCTGGGTGGATGGAGGTCATATCTAGGTATAACTGAGAGTACAGTTACTTACTGTTGAGTCTGTGGGTAACTTTCTGGGTGGATGGTGGTCATATCTAGGTATAACTGAGAGTACAGTTACTTACTGTTGAGTATGTGGGTAACTTTCTGGGTGGATGGAGGTCATATCTAGGTATAACTGAGAGTACAGTTACTTACTGTTGAGTCTGTGGGTAACTTTCTGGGTGGATGGAGGTCATATCTAGGTATAACTGAGAGTACAGTTACTTACTGTTGAGTATGTGGGTAACTTTCTGGGTGGATGGAGGTCATATCTAGGTATAACTGAGAGTACAGTTACTTACTGTTGAGTATGTGGGTAACTTTCTGGGTGGATGGTGGTCATATCTAGGTATAACTGAGAGTACAGTTACTTACTGTTGAGTATGTTGGTAACTTTCTGGGTGGATGGTGGTCATATCTAGGTATAACTGAGAGTACAGTTACTTACTGTTGAGTATGTGGGTAACTTTCTGGGTGGATGGAGGTCATATCTAGGTATAACTGAGAGTACAGTTACTTACTGTTGAGTCTGTGGGTAACTTTCTGGGTGGATGGAGGTCATATCTAGGTATAACTGAGAGTACAGTTACTTACTGTTGAGTATGTGGGTAACTTTCTGGGTGGATGGTGGTCATATCTAGGTATAACTGAGAGTACAGTTACTTACTGTTGAGTATGTGGGTAACTTTCTGGGTGGATGGAGGTCATATCTAGGTATAACTGAGAGTACAGTTACTTACTGTTGAGTCTGTGGGTAACTTTCTGGGTGGATGGTGGTCATATCTAGGTATAACTGAGAGTACAGTTACTTACTGTTGAGTCTGTGGGTAACTTTCTGGGTGGATGGTGGTCTAGGTATAACTGAGAGTACAGTTACTTACTGTTGAGTCTGTGGGTAACTTTCTGGGTGGATGGTGGTCATATCTAGGTATAACTGAGAGTACAGTTACTTACTGTTGAGTATGTGGGTAACTTTCTGGGTGGATGGAGGTCATATCTAGGTATAACTGAGAGTACAGTTACTTACTGTTGAGTATGTGGGTAACTTTCTGGGTGGATGGAGGTCATATCTAGGTATAACTGAGAGTACAGTTACTTACTGTTGAGTATGTGGGTAACTTTCTGGGTGGATGGAGGTCATATCTAGGTATAACTGAGAGTACAGTTACTTACTGTTGAGTATGTGGGTAACTTTCTGGGTGGATGGAGGTCAATCTAGGTATAACTGAGAGTACAGTTACTTACTGTTGAGTATGTGGGTAACTTTCTGGGTGGATGGAGGTCATATCTAGGTATAACTGAGAGTACAGTTACTTACTGTTGAGTATGTGGGTAACTTTCTGGGTGGATGGAGGTCATATCTAGGTATAACTGAGAGTACAGTTACTTACTGTTGAGTCTGTGGGTAACTTTCTGGGTGGATGGAGGTCATATCTAGGTATAACTGAGAGTACAGTTACTTACTGTTGAGTATGTGGGTAACTTTCTGGGTGGATGGAGGTCATATCTAGGTATAACTGAGAGTACAGTTACTTACTGTTGAGTATGTGGGTAACTTTCTGGGTGGGATGGAGGTCAATCTAGGTATAACTGAGAGTACAGTTACTTACTGTTGAGTCTGTGGGTAACTTTCTGGGTGGATGGAGGTCATATCTAGGTATAACTGAGAGTACAGTTACTTACTGTTGAGTCTGTGGGTAACTTTCTGGGTGGGATGGAGGTCATATCTAGGTATAACTGAGAGTACAGTTACTTACTGTTGAGTCTGTGGGTAACTTTCTGGGTGGATGGAGGTCATATCTAGGTATAACTGAGAGTACAGTTACTTACTGTTGAGTCTGTGGGTAACTTTCTGGGTGGATGGAGGTCATATCTAGGTATAACTGAGAGTACAGTTACTTACTGTTGAGTCTGTGGGTAACTTTCTGGGTGGATGGAGGTCATATCTAGGTATAACTGAGAGTACAGTTACTTACTGTTGAGTATGTGGGTAACTTTCTGGGTGGATGGAGGTCATATCTAGGTATAACTGAGAGTACAGTTACTTACTGTTGAGTATGTGGGTAACTTTCTGGGTGGATGGAGGTCATATCTAGGTATAACTGAGAGTACAGTTACTTACTGTTGAGTATGTGGGTAACTTTCTGGGTGGATGGAGGTCATATCTAGGTATAACTGAGAGTACAGTTACTTACTTTTGAGTATGTGGGTAACTTTCTGGGTGGATGGAGGTCATATCTAGGTATAACTGAGAGTACAGTTACTTACTGTTGAGTTGTGGTAACTTTCTGGTATGGATAGGTATAACTGAGAGTACAGTTACTTACTGTTGAGTCTGTGGGTAACTTTCTGGGTGGATGGAGGTCTATCTAGGTATAACTGAGAGTACAGTTACTTACTGTTGAGTATGTGGGTAACTTTCTGGGTGGATGGAGGTCATATCTAGGTATAACTGAGAGTACAGTTACTTACTGTTGAGTATGTGGGTAACTTTCTGGGTGGATGGAGGTCATATCTAGGTATAACTGAGAGTACAGTTACTTACTGTTGAGTATGTCTGTGGGTAACTTTCTGGGTGGATGGAGGTCATATCTAGGTATAACTGAGAGTACAGTTACTTACTGTTGAGTCTGTGGGTAACTTTCTGGGTGGATGGAGGTCATATCTAGGTATAACTGAGAGTACAGTTACTTACTGTTGAGTATGTGGGTAACTTTCTGGGTGGATGGAGGTCATATCTAGGTATAACTGAGAGTACAGTTACTTACTGTTGAGTATGTGGGTAACTTTCTGGGTGGATGGAGGTCATATCTAGGTATAACTGAGAGTACAGTTACTTACTGTTGAGTATGTGGGTAACTTTCTGGGTGGATGGAGGTCATATCTAGGTATAACTGAGAGTACAGTTACTTACTGTTGAGTATGTGGGTAACTTTCTGGGTGGATGGAGGTCATATCTAGGTATAACTGAGAGTACAGTTACTTACTGTTGAGTATGTGGGTAACTTTCTGGGTGGATGGAGGTCATATCTAGGTATAACTGAGAGTACAGTTACTTACTGTTGAGTATGTGGGTAACTTTCTGTGTGGATGGAGGTCATATCTAGGTATAACTGAGAGTACAGTTACTTACTGTTGAGTATGTGGGTAACTTTCTGTGTGGATGGAGGTCATATCTAGGTATAACTGAGAGTACAGTTACTTACTGTTGAGTATGTGGGTAACTTTCTGGGTGGATGGAGGTCATATCTAGGTATAAACTGAGAGTACAGTTACTTACTGTTGAGTATTTTGGGTAACTTTCTGGGTGGATGGTGGTCATATCTAGGTATAACTGAGAGTACAGTATTACTTAGTACAGTTACTTACTGTTGAGTATGTGGGTAACTTTCTGGGTGGATGGAGGTCATATCTAGGTATAACTGAGAGTACAGTTACTTACTGTTGAGTATGTGGGTAACTTTCTGGGTGGATGGAGGTCATATCTAGGTATAACTGAGAGTACAGTTACTTACTGTTGAGTATGTGGGTAACTTTCTGGGTGGATGGAGGTCATATCTAGGTATAACTGAGAGTACAGTTACTTACTGTTGAGTCTGTGGGTAACTTTCTGGGTGGATGGAGGTCATATCTAGGTATAACTGAGAGTACAGTTACTTACTGTTGAGTATGTTGGTGACTTTCTGGGTGGATGGAGGTCATATCTAGGTATAACTGAGAGTACAGTTACTTACTGTTGAGTATGTGGGTAACTTTCTGGGTGGATGGAGGTCATATCTAGGTATAACTGAGGAGTACAGTTACTTACTGTTGAGTCTGTGGGTAACTTTCTGGGTGGATGGTGGTCATATCTAGGTATAACTGAGAGTACAGTTACTTACTGTTGAGTATGTTGGTGACTTTCTGGGTGGATGGAGGTCATATCTAGGTATAACTGAGAGTATACAGTTACTTACTGTTGAGTCTGTGGGTAACTTTCTGGGTGGATGGAGGTCCATAATAACATTTTAGCAAACAAGTTAAAAATGTAAATACAATTCTATAACAGTAACTTATCTATACACTTACTGTGTTGACTGGCCTGCTGAACTGGCACTGTGTACCCGGATAAATCCTGCACATTGTTCATATGACTTGGCTCCTACACCTTTTACTTGTCGAATTTGATCCCTGTTGATAAATGCACCATTCTTCTCTCTCCATTCAACAATATTTTTGGCACGCGTAGCGGTCAGACCAGCCGTCCTCCTATATATTAATCATACATTATCTCCATTACAAACTACTAACTAGCAACACGCTAGGACTTAGTTCCTAAATATTAATCATACATTATCTCCATTAAAAACTACTAACTGGCAACACACTAGGACTTAGTTCCTATAAATTAATCATACAGTATCTCCATTACAAACTGATAACTAGCAACACGCTAGGACTTAGTTCCTCTAAATTAATCATACAGTATCTCCATTACAAACTACTAACTGGCAACAAGCTAGGACTTAATTCCTCTAAATTAATCATACAGTATCTCCACTACAAACTACTAACTGGCAACAAGCTAGGACTTAGTTCCTATAAATTAATCATACAGTATCTCCATTACAAACTACTAACTGGCAACAAGCTAGGACTTAGTTCCTCTAAATTAATCATACATTATCTCCATTACAAACTACTAACTGGCAACAAGCTAGGACTTAGTTCCTCTAAATTAATCATACAGTATCTCCATTACAAACTACTAACTGGCAACACGCTAGGACTTAGTTCCTCTAAATTAATCATACAGTATCTCCATTACAAACTACTAACTGGCAACAAGCTAGGACTTAGTTCCTCTAAATTAATCATACAGTATCTCCATTACAAACTACTAAGTGGCAACAAGCTAGGACTTAGTTCCTATAAATTAAACATACATTATCTCCATTACAAACTACTAACTGGCAACAAGCTAGGACTTAGTTCCTCTAAATTAATCATACAGTATCTCCATTAAAAACTACTAACTGGCAACAAGCTAGGACTTAGTTCCTATAAATTAAACATACATTATCTCCATTACAAACTACTAACTGGCAACAAGCTAGGACTTAGTTCCTCTTAATTAATCATACAGTATCTCCATTACAAACTACTAACTGGCAACATGCTAGGACTTAGTTCCTATAAATTAAACATACAGTATCTCCAATGCGGAGATGTTCACTTGTAGAAGATAAATGTTTCAGCTGGGGAAATGATCACTAGAAGATATTTAAAAATGTTTCACCTGAGATGTTCACTAGAAGATAAATGTTTCACCTGGGGAGATGTTCATGTCTAGAAGATAAATGTTTCATCTGGGGTGATGTTCACTAGAAGATTAATAGAACCTTACATTGGTCTGTGAAGTAGACAGGGAGTGAAAGATTTTAGCCAGTCAACCCGAGGCTTGCCGAGGGTTGACGGCCAAAATCTTTCATGAAGGTTGAGATATCCATGTCCACTTCAAAAACCAATGTAAGATTCTTTTTCTCCCATACTTAGTAGAAAAAAATGATGAAATTCCACTGGTTTCCAGCTTTTTCATCGCGCCATTATCACAGTCGTTATGCGTCAAAATTGATGACATCATCTACAATGCGCACCGCATTTAGGCCGCATATATTGATGACGTCACGTTATTGTCAGGAGCGTGTGAGCTGTCTTACACTCCCCCTGTGTAAGATAGAGATATCTTTCCCCTAGCAACCACGGGATATCCCTGTGAAGTATGTGAGAAAAATGTTTCACCTGAGGAGATGTTCACCAGAAGATAAATGTCTCAAATGAGGAGATGTTCACTAGAAGATAAATGTTTCACCTGAGGAGATGTTCACTAGAAGATAAATGTTTCAAATGAGGAGATGTTCACTAGAAGATAAATGTTTCACCAGAGGAGATGTTCACTAGAAGATAAATGTTTCACCTAAGGAGATGTTCACTAGAAGATAAATGTTTCAACTGAGGAGATTTTCACTAGAAGATAAATGTTTCACCTAAGGAGATGTTCACTAGATGATAAATGTTTCACCTTAGGATATGTTCACAAGATAAATGTTTCACCTTAGGAGATGTTCACTTGCTGTGTTGATGTCCACTCCTACAAAACTCACACATTCCTCCACAACAGAATCTAGCGACGTCTGCATCTGTTTTTCAGGCATGTCATGCTGAAAGTTATTATAATAATAATTGTCTTTATTTAGACTTGATAACATATTGAGTCAAGTAAGAATGAACAAATATATACAATATTTACAATCATAGGTTGGTTATCACTTGCACCAGATAAATCATCACAGAAGAATGTTTATTAAGATGTAAGTTGGAGATGTCTACTAATAATTACCTGGTACTGTCCAACACCAATGTGTTTAGGATCCACTTTTACAAACTCTGCTAGGGGGTCCAATAATCGTCGGGCAATGGAAACTGTAATGTATCATGCTTCAGCTTACTATGGCTTCTTTTTCATTCATATATTAAATATCATAAATATAAAAACCAAACTTTATACCAACTCTGTTCCCCTTCCCCTAACGATGTGTCAGGCCAATTTTGGTTACAATTCATGTAGGGATCTATAGGAAATATTGACAGACAGACAGCTAAAAGACGCCGTCCTTACCTGAACTACTCTAGATCAGACCATTTATATATATCAGTGTACCTGTACTACCCTAGATCAGACCATTTATATATCAGTGTACCTGTACTACCCTAGATCAGACCATTTATATATCAGTGTACCTGTACTACCCTAGATCAGACCATTTATATATCAGTGTACCTGTACTACCCTAGATCAGACCATTTATATATCAGTGTACCTGTACTACCCTATATCAGTGTACCTGTACTACCCTAGATCAGACCATTTATATATCAGTGTACCTGTACTACCCTAGATCAGACCATTTATATATCAGTGTACCTGTACTACCCTAGATCAGACCATTTATATATCAGTGTACCTGTACTACCCTAGATCAGACCATTTATATATCAGTGTACCTGTACTACCCTAGATCAGACCATTTATATATCAGTGTACCTGTACTACCCTAGATCAAACCATTTATATATATCAGTGTACCTGTACTACCCTAGATCAGACCATTTATATATCAGTGTACCTGTACTACCCTAGATCAGACCATTTATATATCAGTGTACCTGTACTACCCTAGATCAGACCATTTATATATCAGTGTACCTGTACTACCCTAGATCAGACCATTTATATATCAGTGTACCTGTACTACCCTAGATCAGACCATTTATATATCAGTGTACCTGTACTACCCTAGATCAGACCATTTATATATCAGTGTACCTGTACTACCCTAGATCAGACCATTTATATATCAGTGTACCTGTACTACCCTAGATCAGACCATTTATATATCAGTGTACCTGTACTACCCTAGATCAGACCATTTATATATCAGTGTACCTGTACTACCCTAGATCAGACCATTTATATATCAGTGTACCTGTACTACCCTAGATCAGACCATTTATATATCAGTGTACCTGTACTACTCTAGATCAGACCATTTATATATCAGTGTACCTGTACTACCCTAGATCAGACCATTTATATATCAGTGTACCTGTACTACTCTAGATCAGACCATTTATATATCAGTGTACCTGTACTACCCTAGATCAGACCATTTATATATCAGTGTACCTGTACTACCCTAGATCAGACTATTTATATATCAGTGTACCTGTACTACCCTAGATCAGACCATTTATATATCAGTGTACCTGTACTACCCTAGATCAGACCATTTATATATCAGTGTACCTGTACTACTCTAGATCAGACCATTTATATATCAGTGTACCTGTACTACCCTAGATCAGACCATTTATATATCAGTGTACCTGTACTACCCTAGATCAGACTATTTATATATCAGTGTACCTGTACTACCCTAGATCAGACCATTTATATATCAGTGTACCTGTACTACTCTAGATCAAACCATTTATATTTATATATCAGTGTACCTGTACTACTCTAGATCAGACCATTTATATATCAGTGTACCTGTACTACCCTAGATCAGACCATTTATATATCAGTGTACCTGTACTACCCTAGATCAGACCATTTATATATCAGTGTACCTGTACTACCCTAGATCAGACCATTTATATATCAGTGTACCTGTACTACTCTAGATCAACCATTTATATATCAGTGTACCTGTACTACCCTAGATCAGACCATTTATATATCAGTGTACCTGTACTACCCTAGATCAGACCATTTATATATCAGTGTACCTGTACTACCCTAGATCAGACCATTTATATATCAGTGTACCTGTACTACCCTAGATCAGACTATTTATATATCAGTGTACCTGTACTACTCTAGATCAGACTATTTATATATCAGTGTACCTGTACTACCCTAGATCAGACCATTTATATATCAGTGTACCTGTACTACCCTAGATCAGACCATTTATATATCAGTGTACCTGTACTACCCTAGATCAGACCATTTATATATCAGTGTACCTGTACTACCTAGATCAGACCATTTATATATCAGTGTACCTGTACTACTAGATCAGACATTTATATATCAGTGTACCTGTACTACCCTAGATCAGACCATTTATATATCAGTGTACCTGTACTACTCTAGATCAGACCATTTATATATCAGTGTACCTGTACTACCCTAGATCAGACCATTTATATATCAGTGTACCTGTACTACCCTAGATCAGACCATTTATATATCA
This sequence comes from Argopecten irradians, assembly GCF_041381155.1. NCBI lineage: Eukaryota > Metazoa > Mollusca > Bivalvia > Pectinida > Pectinidae > Argopecten > Argopecten irradians. The sequence goes on along the minus strand of NC_091136.1, from coordinate 68,911,261 downwards.
GTGTACCTGTACTACTCTAGATCAGACCATTTATATATCAGTGTACCTGTACTACTCTAGATCAAACTTTATTTATATATCAGTGTACCTGTACTACTCTAGATCAAACTATTTATATATCAGTGTACCTGTACTACCCTAGATCAGACCATTTATATATCAGTGTACCTGACCTGTACTACCCTAGATCAGACCATTTATATATCAGTGTACCTGTACTACCCTAGATCAGACCATTTATATATCAGTGTACCTGTACTACCCTAGATCAGACCATTTATATATCAGTGTACCTGTACTACCCTAGATCAGACCATTTATATATCAGTGTACCTGTACTACCCTAGATCAGACCATTTATATATCAGTGTACCTGTACTACTCTAGATCAGACCATTTATATATCAGTGTACCTGTACTACTCTAGATCAGACCATTTATATTTATATATAAGTGTACCTGTACTACCCTAGATCAGACCATTTATATATCAGTGTACCTGTACTACTCTAGATCAGACCATTTATATATCAGTGTACCTGTACTACCCTAGATCAGACCATTTATATATCAGTGTACCTGTACTACCCTAGATCAGACCATTTATATATCAGTGTACCTGTACTACCCTAGATCAGACCATTTATATATCAGTGTACCTGTACTACCCTAGATCAGACCATTTATATATCAGTGTACCTGTACTACCCTAGATCAGACCATTTATATATCAGTGTACCTGTACTACTCTAGATCAGACCATTTATATAATCAGTGTACCTGTACTACTCTAGATCAAACCATTTATATATCAGTGTACCTGTACTACCCTAGATCAGACCATTTATATATCAGTGTACCTGTACTACTCTAGATCAGACTATTTATATATCAGTGTACCTGTACTACCCTAGATCAGACCATTTATATATCAGTGTACCTGTACTACCCTAGATCAGACCATTTATATATCAGTGTACCTGTACTACCCTAGATCAGACCATTTATATATCAGTGTACCTGTACTACCCTAGATCAGACCATTTATATATCAGTGTACCTGTACTACTCAGATCTACCTGTACTACTCTAGATCAGACCATTTATATATCAGTGTACCTGTACTACCCTAGATCAGACCATTTATATATCAGTGTACCTGTACTACCCTAGATCAGACCATTTATATATCAGTGTACCTGTACTACTCTAGATCAGACTATTTATATATCAGTGTACCTGTACTACCCTAGATCAGACGACTATTTATATATCAGTGTACCTGTACTACCCTAGATCAGACCATTTATATATCAGTGTACCTGTACTACCCTAGATCAGACCATTTATATATCAGTGTACCTGTACTACCCTAGATCAGACCATTTATATATCAGTGTACCTGTACTACCCTAGATCAGACCATTTATATATCAGTGTACCTGTACTACCCTAGATCAGACATTTATTTATATCAGTGTACCTGTACTACCTAGATCAGACATTTATATATCAGTGTACCTGTACTACCCTAGATCAGACCATTTATATATCAGTGTACCTGTACTACTCTAGATCAGACCATTTATATATATCAGTGTACCTGTACTACTCTAGATCAGACCATTTATATATCAGTGTACCTGTACTACCCTAGATCAGACCATTTATATATCAGTGTACCTGTACTACCCTAGATCAGACCATTTATATATCAGTGTACCTGTACTACCCTAGATCAGACCATTTATATATCAGTGTACCTGTACTACCCTAGATCAGACCATTTATATATCAGTGTACCTGTACTACTCCTAGATCAGACCATTTATATATCAGTGTACCTGTACTACCCTAGATCAGACCATTTATATATCAGTGTACCTGTACTACCCTAGATCAGACCATTTATATATCAGTGTACCTGTACTACCCTAGATCAGACCATTTATATATCAGTGTACCTGTACTACCCTAGATCAGACCATTTATATATCAGTGTACCTGTACTACCCTAGATCAAACCATTTATATATCAGTGTACCTGTACTACCCTAGATCAGACCATTTATATATCAGTGTACCTGTACTACCCTAGATCAGACCATTTATATATCAGTGTACCTGTACTACCCTAGATCAGACCATTTATATATCAGTGTACCTGTACTACCCTAGATCAGACCATTTATATATCAGTGTACCTGTACTACTCTAGATCAGACCATTTATATATCAGTGTACCTGTACTACTCTAGATCAGACCATTTATATATCAGTGTACCTGTACTACCCTAGATCAGACCATTTATATATCAGTGTACCTGTACTACCCTAGATCAGACCATTTATATATCAGTGTACCTGTACTACCCTAGATCAGACCATTTATATATCAGTGTACCTGTACTACCCTAGATCAGACCATTTATATATCAGTGTACCTGTACTACTCTAGATCAGACTATTTATATATCAGTGTACCTGTACTACCTAGATCAAACATATATCAGTGTACCTATCTTAGAACATTTATATATCAGTGTACCTGTACTACCCTAGATCAGACCATTTATATATCAGTGTACCTGTACTACCCTAGATCAGACCATTTATATATCAGTGTACCTGACTACCCTAGATCAGACCATTTATATATCAGTGTACCTGTACTACCCTAGATCAGACTATTTATATATCAGTGTACCTGTACTACCCTAGATCAGACCATTTATATATCAGTGTACCTGTACTACCCTAGATCAGACCATTTATATATCAGTGTACCTGTACTACCCTAGATCAGACCATTTATATATCAGTGTACCTGTACTACCCTAGATCAGACCATTTATATATCAGTGTACCTGTACTACCCTAGATCAGACTATTTATATATCAGTGTACCTGTACTACCCTAGATCAGACCATTTATATATCAGTGTACCTGTACTACCCTAGATCAAACCATTTATATTTATATATAAGTGTACCTGTACTACTCTAAATGTACTAGATCAGACCATTTATATATCAGTGTACCTGTACTACCCTAGATCAGACCATTTATATATCAGTGTACCTGTACTACCCTAGATCAGACCATTTATATATCAGTGTACCTGTACTACCCTAGATCAGACCATTTATATATCAGTGTACCTGTACTACCCTAGATCAGACCATTTATATATCAGTGTACCTGTACTACCCTAGATCAGACCATTTATATATCAGTGTACCTGTACTACCCTAGATCAGACCATTTATATATCAGTGTACCTGTACTACCCTAGATCAGACCATTTATATATCAGTGTACCTGTACTACCCTAGATCAGACCATTTATATATCAGTGTACCTGTACTACCCTAGATCAGACCATTTATATATATCAGTGTACCTGTACTACCCTAGATCAGACCATTTATATATCAGTGTACCTGTACTACTCTAGATCAGACCATTTATATATCAGTGTACCTGTACTACCCTAGATCAGACCATTTATATATCAGTGTACCTGTACTACTCTAGATCAGACCATTTATATATCAGTGTACCTGTACTACCCTAGATCAGACCATTTATATATCAGTGTACCTGTACTACCCTAGATCAGACCATTTATATATCAGTGTACCTGTACTACCCTAGATCAGACCATTTATATATCAGTGTACCTGTACTACCCTAGATCAGACCATTTATATATCAGTGTACCTGTACTACCCTAGATCAGACCATTTATATATCAGTGTACCTGTACTACCCTAGATCAGACCATTTATATATCAGTGTACCTGTACTACCCTAGATCAGACCATTTATATATCAGTGTACCTGTACTACCCTAGATCAGACTATTTATATATCAGTGTACCTGTACTACTCTAGATCAGACTATTTATATATCAGTGTACCTGTACTACCCTAGATCAGACCATTTATATATCAGTGTACCTGTACTACTCTAGATCAGACTATTTATATATCAGTGTACCTGTACTACTCTAGATCAGACCATTTATATATCAGTGTACCTGTACTACCCTAGATCAGACTATTTATATATCAGTGTACCTGTACTACCCTAGATCAGACCATTTATATATCAGTGTACCTGTACTACCCTAGATCAGACCATTTATATATCAGTGTACCTGTACTACCCTAGATCAGACCATTTATATATAAGTGTACCTGTACTACCCTAGATCAGACCATTTATATATCAGTGTACCTGTACTACCCTAGATCAGACCATTTATATATCAGTGTACCTGTACTACTCTAGATCAGACCATTTATATATCAGTGTACCTGTACTACTCTAGATCAGACCATTTATATATCAGTGTACCTGTACTACCCTAGATCAGACCATTTATATATCAGTGTACCTGTACTACCCTAGATCAGACCATTTATATATCAGTGTACCTGTACTACCCTAGATCAGACCATTTATATATCAGTGTACCTGTACTACCCTAGATCAGACCATTTATATATCAGTGTACCTGTACTACCCTAGATCAGACCATTTATATATCAGTGTACCTGTACTACCCTAGATCAGACCATTTATATATCAGTGTACCTGTACTACCCTAGATCAGACCATTTATATATCAGTGTACCTGTACTACCCTAGATCAGACCATTTATATATCAGTGTACCTGTACTACTACCCTAGATCAGACCATTTATATATCAGTGTACCTGTACTACCCTAGATCAGACCATTTATATATCAGTGTACCTGTACTACTCTAGATCAGACCATTTATATATCAGTGTACCTGTACTACCCTAGATCAGACCATTTATATATCAGTGTACCTGTACTACTCTAGATCAGACCATTTATATATCAGTGTACCTGTACTACTCTAGATCAGACCATTTATATATCAGTGTACCTGTACTACCCTAGATCAGACCATTTATATATCAGTGTACCTGTACTACCCTAGATCAGACCATTTATATATCAGTGTACCTGTACTACCCTAGATCAGACCATTTATATATCAGTGTACCTGTACTACCCTAGATCAGACCATTTATATATCAGTGTACCTGTACTACTCTAGATCAGATTTATATATCAGTGTACCTGTACTACTCTAGATCAGACCATTTATATATCAGTGTACCTGTACTACCCTAGATCAGACCATTTATATATCAGTGTACTGTACCTGTACTACCCTAGATCAGACCATTTATATATCAGTGTACCTGTACTACCCTAGATCAGACCATTTATATATCAGTGTACCTGTACTACCCTAGATCAAACCATTTATATATATCAGTGTACCTGTACTACCCTAGATCAGACCATTTATATATCAGTGTACCTGTACTACTCCTAGATCAGACAGACCATTTATATATCAGTGTACCTGTACTACCCTAGATCAGACCATTTATATATCAGTGTACCTGTACTACCCTAGATCAGACCATTTATATATCAGTACCTGTACCCTGTTCCCTCACAATACTGTAACACAGACACACTGTATATAGAGGTACCACTCTCCCTCACAATACTGTAACACAGACACACTGTATATAGAGGTACCAACTCTCCCTCACAATACTGTAACACATGACACACTGTATATAGAGGTACCACTCTCCCTCACAATACTGTAACACAGACACACTGTATATAGAGAGGTACCACTCTCCCTCACAATACTGTAACACAGACACACTGTATATAGAGGTACCTACCAACTCTCCCTCACAATACTGTAACACAGACACACTGTAATATAGAGGTACCACTCTCCCTCACCCTCACAATACTGTAACACAGATCACGACACTGTATATAGAGTAGTCACCACTCTCCCTCACAATACTGTAACACAGATCATACTGACACACTGTATATAGAGGAGTAACACTCTCTCCCTCACAAATACTGTAACACACAGACATACTGTATCTCAGAGGTACCATGCTCTCCTCACAATACTGTAACACAGACACACTCCCTCACAATACCGTAACACATACAAAACTGTATAAATATAGGTACACTGTACAGACACATACTGTATAGTATACAGTACAGATACATACTGTACAGTACTAGTGTACAGTACACAATACTGTATACAGGTACAGTCATACACTGTATATAGTAGGTCACACATACTGTATATACAGTACATGTACATAGTCACACATACTGTATATATAGTACAGGTACACTAGTACTATAGACACATACACTGTGTATATATAGTATGTACAGACACACTGTATGTATATGTACAGTCTACTGTATACCACACATACTATATATAGTAGTACAGGTACAGTACAGACACATACTGTATATAGTCTACAGGTATAGACACACATACTGTATACAGTCATACAGTCTACATACACACTGTACTGTATAGTGTACAGTACAACACTACTGTATATATACAGGTACAGACACATACTGTGTATACCTAGTACTACTGTAACACATGTACACACATACTGTATATACATACTACAGTAGTAGTATCACCTGTACTGTATATAGTCTACACTGTACACATACACCTGTACTACTGTATATACAGGTATAGACACACATACTGTATATACACTACTACAGTACACACACTACTGTATATAGGTACACTACTGTACATACAGTGTACTGTACATAGTCTACCAGTACACACTGTATACTAGTGTATACTACAGTGTACAGACACCATACTGTATATAGTCTACAGGTACAGACACACACACTGTATATAGTGTCCACAGGTATAGTCTACAGTACACCTCACTGTATACTAGTACTACTGTACACACTGTATGTAGTAGTCTACAGGTCTAGTACTATAGAGGTACTGTATACAGTACACAGTACACACATGTATATAGACACACTGTACTCTACCTACACATACTGTAGTCTATACAGTACAGACATACTGTATATAGTCTACTGTACAGTCACCATACTGTATATAGTCTACCTGTACTGTAGACACCAGTACTGTATATAGTACAGGTATACACAGTACTGTATATAGTCTACAGGTATAGACACACTGTATATAGTCTACAGGTATAGACACCATACTGACACAATACTGTATACACACTACTGTACATAGTCTACAGTAGACACCATACTGTATATACTACAGGTACATGTACACCATACTGTATATAGTAGTAGTACACAGTACTGTATAGTATACAGTACAGACAGTACTGTATATAGTCTACTGTATAGACACCATACTGTATATAGTCTACACAGACACATACTGTACCTGTAGTCTACAGGTACATACACCTGTACACACACTGTATGTATATAGTCTACTGTATATACACCTACTGTATATAGTGTACAGTATGTCACACATATACTGTATATAGTCTACATATACACATACTATACTATATATAGTGTACAGGTATAGACACCTACTGTACTGTACAGTACAGTACTGTACAGTACATACCATACTGTATATAGTATACAGGTACACTGTATATACAGTACAGACACAGTATATACACACTGGTATACACACCATACACTGTACCAGTACATACTGTATACTACAGGTACACTGTATATAGTCTACAGTACACACTACTGTATACACCTACACAGTACTGTATATAGATACACACTCTATATATAGTACATACACTGTATATAGTCTACAGGTATAGTACACCATACTGTATAGTCTACAGGTATAGACACTGTATACTGTGTATATACTGTAGTACACAGTACACACTATACACTGTACTGTATATAGTACTACTACTGTACAGTACTGTATAGTACAGTACAGTACACTGTATAGTATGTACACAGTCACTGTATACACAGTCTACACAGTATATAGTAGACACATACTATATATAGTCTATACAGTTAGACACACATACTGTATATAGTACAGTCTACAGTACATATACACATAGTACTGTATATATCTACAGGTATAGACACACTGTATATAGTATACTGTATATACTACAGGTATAGTACACTGTACTGTATACAGACACACAGTAGGTACTAGACACATACTGTATACATGTACACTGTATATAGTATGTACTGTACTGTATATAGTACTACACCATACTGTACCATACATATGTACTGTATATAGTACTAGTATATACACCACACTGTATATATACTAGTAGTATACAGTATACTGTAGTATACAACCTACAATACAGTACAACATACATATACACTACTGTACATAGTATACAGGTACACAGTATGTGTCTACAGGTACAGTACAGACATATACTGTACTAGTATACACACAGTATACACACTATCATATACTGTCTATAGGTATACAGACACACACACTGTATAGTCTGTACATATAGACACACATGTGTATAGTACTACAGGTATAGACACTACATACTGTACATGTACTCTACAGTACTATACTGTACTGTATATAGTCTACAGTATATACAGGTACCATATACCCTCACAGTACTGTACACAGTACTGTATATAGTCTACATAGTACAGACACATACTGTATATATACAGGTACAGACACATACTGTATATAGTCTACAGTACAGACGTACTGTATACAGTCTACAGGTACTGGTACTGTATATAGTATACAGTAGTACAGTACATACTGTATATATAGTACAGTACTGTACACATACTGTAACTGTATATATACAGGTAGTAGTATACATACTGTATATACACTACAGTACATACACATACTGTATAGTCACAGGTACAGACACAGTACACTGTATATACTAGTACAGGTACACACACACCATACTGTATATAGTCTACACAGTATAGACACCATGTACTGTACACACTAGTAGTCTACAGGTACTAGTAGACACAGTACTGTATATAGTTATAGTAGTATACACACTGTATACTGTATATACACACAGTAACAGTACACCTACTACTGTATACACATGTACACCTTACTGTATATAGTGTACAGTACACAGTACACTGTATATAGTCTACAGGTACACACACACATAGTACTGTATACATAGGTACACTGTCTACATACTACATACTGTATAGTCACAGGTACACACCATACTGTATATACTACACTGTATAGACACAGTACTGTATAGTCTACAGTAGACACCATACTGTATGTATACACGTACATGTACACTGACACATAGTACTGTGTATAGTCCTACATAGTATATACACTGTACTGTATATAGTCTACAGGTACATGTACACCTACTGTATATAGTACAGGTAGTATATACACATACTGTATATAGTGTATAGTATAGTACAGTACACTGTATACTACACACACTGTACTACTAGTCTACATGTACAGACACACTGTATAGTATATAGAGGTACAGTACACCTACAATACTGTATACAGTATACTGTACTACAGGTACCATACATAGTAGTATACAGTAACACAGTACTAGTACACACACTGTACATGTATATAGTACACTGTAACACAGTACTGTATATAGTACTATACTACAGGTATAGACACATACTGTATATACTGTACAGGTATAGTACACCATACTACATATAGTACTGTATATAGTAGTACTGTACTGTATAGTACTACAGTACTACACATGTAGTACTAGTACAGTCTACAGGTACAGACACACATACTGTATATAGTGTACAGGTACACAGTACTACATACTGTACATAGTACACACTAGGTATAGTAGACACTGTACTGTATATAGTCTACACTGTACAGATCATATATAGTAGTATACAGTACACCAGTATAGTAGTACTGTACATGTACACAGTATACTGTATATAGTATGTTATATACACTATGTATAGACACATGTGTATATAGTACACTACAGTACATACAGTACACACTGTATAGTAGTACTATGTATATAGTACAGTATCTACATACAGTATACAGTACTGTAGTATATAGTACATATACACCTATAGGTACACACTGTACTGTATACAGTACTACATACAGACACATACTGTATATAGTCACATACTGTATGTACACAGACACATGTACTGTATATACAGTACTACAGTATAGACACCTGTACTGTATATGTACACACTGTATAGTACACATACTGTATATACTATACAGACACATACTGTATATAGTAGACTACAGTATACATACACTGTGTATACACAGTACAGTACACACTGTACACTGTACAGTCTGTACAGTGTACTGTATATAGAGGTACATATGTACATACTGTATGTGTACACAGTAGACACATACTGTATACAGTATACATAGGTACAGACACCATACTGTATATACTACAGTGTACACTGTATGTACATAGTACAGTATACTGTACACCTATACTGTATATAGTACTACAGTAGTATACTGTACTACATATACTGTACAGTACAGACACACTGTATATAGTACTGTATAGTAGTACCCACTATACACAGTAATACTGTATATAGTACTACAGGTATGATATACTGTATACAGTCTACACTGTATATACACCATACTGTACATAGTACAGTATATACTGTACTGTAGTAGGTACAGTGTACAGACACCATAGTCTATATACAGTGTACATATAGACACCATACTGTATACAGTACAGACACATATGTGTACACAGTCTACAGTATACTACTGTATATATATAGGTATGTACACATACACTACTGTATAGTAGACCTGTATGTACAGGTATAGTAGTATACATGTGTACACACACACTGTAGGTATAGATAGTGTACATACTGTATATATAGTACTACAGTGTAGACACATACTGTATATAGTCTACAGGTATAGACACTGTATACAGTACAGTCTATACTGTATACACACACTACTGTATACAGTACACTGTACACCATGTATAGAGTACATACATGTGTATATATATAGTACAGTACTATATAGTACATACTGTATATAGTGTACACAGTGTATAGACACAGTACTGTATACTACAGTACACACAGACACACATACTGTATATAGTAGTACACTGTACTACACCAGTAATGTACAGTACACAGGTACAGTATACATACTGTATATAGGTACCACATACTATAGTACACACACTATACAGTATATACACAGTACTATATAGTAGTATAGTAGTAGTACTACATACTGTATACACAGTACTGTATATAGTACACAGTGTATACACTAGATACAGTACACAGTATATAGTCTACACATACATACTGTATATACTATACTGTATATAGTCACACAGTACTGTATATACAGGTATAGACATAGTATACATATATATAGTGTGTATATGTACACACATGTATACACAGTATACAGTACATACAGTACTAGTATATAGTACAGTACTACAGTATATAGTCTACATACAGACATATATATAGTGTATACACATATGTACACACACACAGTGTATATACATACTGTACAACAGTGACCCACACATGTATATACTGTAGTACACACAGTATACTGACACTGTACTAGTACTGTACAGTGTATATAGTCTACACAGTACACATATGTATGTATAGTACTACACAGTATACACACACATACTACTGTATATAGAGGTACAGTACTGTACACACCATACTGTATACAGTACACTGTACAGACACTGTACATACAGTGTGTATACACCTATATACAGTACAGTACTGTATATAGTCTACAGGTACAGACACATACTGTATATAGTAGTGTACACAGTGTACATAGACACAGACATACTATAGATATACTACAGTACAGTACACACATATGTATAGTAGTACTACAGTACACTGTACTGTATATAAGTAGTAGTACACAGTACACCATGTATATAGTAGTACTGTATATGTACACACAGTACTAGTACAGTAGTACACAGGTAGTACACACTGTACTGTATACAGTGTACAGGTACACTACATACTGTACTACAGTACAGACTACTGTGTGTATATACAGTACACATATACTACACACTATGTATATACAGTATACAGGTACAGACACTGTATATAGTCACAGGTATGTACACAGTACAGTACACAGTATACAGTGTACATACAGTATAGTACACACACTGTATACACAGTACACAGGTACAGACACATACTGTAGTACAGTACTACACCATACTGTATACACTACTGTATAGACATATACTGTGTACACAGTACACTGTATATATAGTACACTAACTGTACATATACTGTAGACACATACTGTATGTAGTACAGTACAGTATAGACACATACTGTATATATACAGTACTGTACATAGTACAGTACAGTACTGTATATACACACTGTACATACACACACTATACTGTAGTATACAGTACACTGTACATAGACTACACATACTGTGTATATACTACAGTACAACACACTGTACTGTATATACTCTACAGTACAGTACACATACTAGTACACATACTGTAGGTACACAGTACAGTACTGTACTGTATATAGAGTACACTGTATAGACACATACTGTAGTATACAGGTACACTGACACACTGTACTGTACTACACATAGTACTACAGTGTATAGTACACACTGTATATGTACACAGTACATATAGTGTATACACAGTACACACTACTGTATATATGTACTACAGTACAGTATACACATACTGTACAGTATGTATACTACAGGTACAGGTACACACACAATACTGTAATACAGTAGTGTACACAGTATATAGTACACTGTATATAGTAGTACACAGTATACTGTATCAGTACACACATACTGTATATAGTACATACATACAGTACACATACAGTGTAGTATATAGTATAGTATATGTACTGTATAGTACACATACTGTACTGTATAATAGTCTACAGGTACTGTACCTGTAGTACATATACAGTACACATAGTATACAGTACAGTACACATACCTGTACAGGTACAGTACATACTGTATATACACAGGTACACATGTACTAATACTGTATGTATAGTCTACAGTACACACATACTACTGTATATAGTCTACAGGTATATACTGTATATAGTGTACAGGTACACAGTATATATATAGTCTACTGTATAGACATACAGTACTGTATATAGAGGTACATACACTGTATATAGTCTACAGGTATACACTACTACATGTATATAGTACAGTACACTGTATACATAGTACAGTACACATACTACTATAGTATACTGTATACACACTATATAGTATACACTACTAGTATATAGAGGTACACACTGTATAACATCAGTACACTGTACTGTACATATATACAGTACACCATACTGTGTATACTGTACATATAGTGTAACACTGTAGTGACATGTATAGTAGTCTACAGTACAGTACTGTGTATACAGTATATAGTATACACTGTACTGTACATACAATACACTACAGGTACAGTAGTATACTGTATACACTACAGTACAAGTACACATAGTATATACTACAGTACAGACAGTACTGTATACTGTATATACAGTACTAACACTGTATATGTATGTACACACACAGTACACATACTGTATATATACACTGTATATACACACATACTAGTATACAGTACATACACAGGTATACTGTATATAGTCTACAGGTACAGACACATACATGTATATATAGTCACACAGTGTAGACACATACTGTATGTGTATACTAGGTACAGTATACATACTGTATATACTACAGTATACACAGTATGTGTACTGTACTGTAGTCCACAGGTACAGACACATGTATATAGTGTATACAGTGTATATACAGTGTACACAGTACTGTATGTATGTATGTAGTGTACAGTACACATACTGTATATATACAGTACCACACTACATACTGTATACACACTGTATACACATACACACTGTATACACACAGTACACTGTATAGACACACATGTATATGTATAGTACAGGTATACACTACTGTATACTAGTCACAGTGTACACAGACACACTACATACTGTACTATATACTGTCTACATAGTATACAGTACACTGTATGTATAGTACACAGTATACACACACACACTGTAGTATATACACATGTACATACATACTGTATATAGTACTACTGTATAGTACACACACTGTACTGTATATAGTACACTGTATATAGACACATACTGTATATAGTACACACTGTATACACTACTGTACATATATACCTACAGGTAAGACACACTGTACACAGTACAGACACCATAGTATACTACTACAGGTATAGTACACTACATACTATACACTGTACACATATGTATATACTGTACTATAGGTACACTACATGTATATACTATGTACAGTAACATGACACATATGTATGTATACACATGTATACACAGTATACACATATGTATATAGTATACAGTATAGTACACTGTACTGTACACAGTAGTATATACAGTACTGTATATATACAGGTATACATATAGTATGTACACACTGTATATATGTACACTGTGTACAGTACAGTACTTACTGTATATAGTGTACTGTACACACTGTGTGTATACACATGTACACACAGTACTGTACATAGTACTACTGTATACATACACTGTGTAGTACAGTACAGTACATACTGTATATACTACACAGTACAGACACTATACTGTATACAGTATACATGTACACAGTACACACTGTATATAGTCTACACATACAGACACTGTGTATATAGACTATAGTGTACAGTACAGTACAGTACTGTACTATATACAGGTACAGTACACTACTGTATGTGTACACACTACATAGTACATACTGTATATATACAGTCAGTACACTGTATACTGTATGTACTAGTAGTACACACTGTACACACTGTAGTACTGTAGGTATAGACAGGTATACTGTACACTATACTGTATACATACAGTACACACACATAGTGTATATATGTAGTGTACATACTAATACACTACTGTATACAGTATATACAGTACACATACTTACTGTACAGTCACACTGTACACAGTACATATATATATACATGTAGTCACACTGTACTGTAGTACAGTACACCAGTACACACACACTGTAGTATACACCTACACAGATATACTACAGGTACCACACTGTATATAGTACAGTACACATACTGTACTACATGTACACAGGTATAGTAGGTACTGTATATACAGTATACATACTGTATATAGTACTAGGTGTATGTAACATGTATACTGTATATAGTACACAGTACAGATAGTACTGTACATGTATATACTATACATATACATACACATAGTCTGTACTGTACAGGTATATAGTACATATATAGTATACAGTACTGTATATAGTACAGTATATAACAGGTACACACTGTATACAACATGTACACACTGTATATACACAGTATACTGTAGTATAGTACTACAGTCAGACACCTACTGTATATATCTACAGGTACAGACACACATACAGTACATGTACACACTGTATATAGTGTCTGTATATATGTACACTACACATATATCATGTACAGTACAGGTACATACACACTGTATATAGTACTACTGTATACATGTACTGTACACTGTATATAGTACACACTGTACTGTATACACACACACACATGTATATATACAGTACACATACAGTACAGTACAGTATACTGTACTGTAGTATGTAGGTACACACACTGTACACTACATATAGTCACACATACTGTATACAGACACATGTATATAGTACAGTATACAGTACACCTACACATATAGAGTATAGTGTACATATATAGACACACATACTGTACAGTACACTGTATATAGACACAGTACTACATCTGTATAGTACTGTATACAGTAGTACACATATACTGTATATAGTACTACAGTATAGTACCATACTGTATATATATAGTACACAGTACACATACTGTATAGTGTAGGTAGTAGTACACATGTACAGTATACAGTACTACATGTATATACTGTATATACAGTACACACATACAGTACAGTACAACACTGTATACAGTCTACATAGTACATACATACTACTGTATATAGATACTGTACAGTATATATAGACAGTACACACTGTCACTATACTGTGTACAGTCACATACTGTATATAGTATACACAGTACACACTGTACTGTATGTGTATAGTACCTGTACAGTATATAGTACAGTACACACTGTAACATGTACACACTGTATACAGTACACTACATACTACCATGTATATCTACAGTACTGTACAGTACACACATACTGTATATAGTACCTACTAGTACACATATAGTATAAGTATATAGTATACAGTACATACTGTGTAGTAGTACACATGTAACACTGTATATATAGTAGTATAGATACCTGTACTGTACACACACACACTGTATAGGTACACTACTGTAGTACAGTACAGTACACTGTATATACAGTACTACTGTAGTACACCTGTATACAGTACAGACACCATACTGTACTACAGTACATAGTACCACACTATGTACAGTACAGTACAATACTACATACTACTAGTACAGACACACATACTGTATACTAGTACAGTACACACTGTGTATACTGTGTATACTACATACTGTACAGACACACATACTGTATATAGTCTACTGGTATACACACATATGTATATGTACTACACAGACAGACATACTGTATATATAGTACACTACTACACTATAGTAACATACTGTAAGTACATACTGTATATATAGTACCCTACACATGTGTACTGTATACACATACAGTACACCTATATGTATAGTATACAGGTACAGACACACTGTACTGTATATAGTCTACTGTACAGATACATACTGTATATAGTATACAGACACAGACACATATGTATATAGTCTACACTGTACTACACATGTACACTATACATGTAGTACAGTACTACTGTGTACACAGTCACTACTGTAGTACACACAGTACACAGTATATAGTACTACAGGTACAGACACCATATATATGTAGTCTACACTAGTACATAGTGTACTGTATACATGTACTGTACACACATACTGTATATACAGTACTGTACATAGACACTACTGTAGTATACATGTACACACAGACACTACTGTATATACATACTGTATGTACAGTCTACTGTATACACAGTACTGTACAGTACAATAGTATATACTGTACAGACACTGTCTGTATATACATAGTACATACACACTGTACATACATATAGTATACACAGTACATGTACTGTATGTATATAGTCTACATGTATATAGACACATACACTGTATACTGTAGTATACAGTATACATAGTGTAGTACACATAGTACATATATGTATACACACTGTACTATAGTACAGTACACTACTGTAGTATATAGTCTACAGGTACACACACGTACTGTATATATAGTACACAGTATGTGTATATAGTACTGTATACACACCACACACTGTATATAGAGGTACATACTATATAGTGACAGGTATGTACACACTACTGGTATACAGTATAGACACTGTATACTGTATACAGTCTACATGTATACACATGTACTGTATATAGTACAGGTACACACATACTGTATAGTACCATGTACACTGTACACACACTGTATACAGACCATACTGTATAGTACACTGTATGTACTATACTATACTGTACACTGTACAGTACAGTATACAGTAGTACACACACACTATATAGTAGTATATACATAGACACATGTACTGTATATAGTCTACATAGTACAGTACATACATACTGTATACAACTACATGTACACACACTGTACTGTATATAGAGGTACACACACTCTACTGTACATATACAGTACACCATACTGTAGTATAGTGTATACACCATGTATATAGTAGTAGTACCATACTGTATATACTGTATATAGTACACACAACAACACACAGACACACATACTGTATATAGTACATATATAGTACATACTGTATATAGTACTACAGTACACACACCTATGTATATAGTCTACATGTAACAGACACATACTGTATACACTACAGTACATACAGTACTACATATGTATATAGTAACTACAGTACACACATACACTATATACAGTACACACATACACATACCAGTACAGTACTACACAGTGTACACACATACTGTATATAGTCTAGTGTACACTGTATATACAGTATACAGTACACAGTACACACTGTATATATATACAGTGTACTGTATACTGTACAGTACAGTATACAGTACTACACTGTATATATACATATATAGTACAGGTATACACATACTACTATAGTACTGTACAGTACACACATACTGTATATGTCTACAGTATACCAGTATATACCATACTGTATACTGTACACAGTACACAGTACACTAGTATCACATCTGATATAGTACACTACAGGTATGTACACATTGTACTATACACTACATATAGACACCATACACATAGTATGTACAGTCACACTAGTATATATACACTGTACAGTATAGTGTACACTGTAGTACAGTATACAGACACCATACTGTATATACTACAGGTACACACCATACTGTATATAGTAGTACAGGTATAGTACAGTACAGTACACACTGTATATAGTCACACACTGTACACATACTGTATATATAGTACTACTATATACCTATATAGTAGTACCTGTACACTGTACACATAGTATACACTGTATCAGTACTGTACTGTCATACTGTATAGTACAGGTATACACACACAGTATACATGTATAGTACTGTACAGTACAGTACACACTGTATATATACAGGTATGACTGTGTAACTGTACATACTGTATACACAGTACACACACTGTATATACTGTAGTACTGTACATAGTACAGTATACATATACTGTATATACTGTATACAGTAGTACAGTCATAAACAGTACACACACTGTACACATACTGTATATAGAGTATAGACACACACCACTATATGTATACAGTACTGTACACACACATGTAGTATATATACTGTACAGGTATGACTGTATATATAGGTATGTACACAGTATGTGTATAGTAGTGTACATACTGTATGTAGTGTACAGTACATATATATAGTACTGTATATAGTAGTAGTACTAGTACACTGTAACTGTACAGTACAGTACAGTACACACACATACTGTATATAGTACATGTATATAGTACTACACATAGTAGACAGTACTACATAGTCTACAGTACACCTGTATAGAGTCATAGTACAGTATATACAGTACAGTACATATAGTATATGTACATACTAGTGTACAGACAGTATACTGTATATAGAGTACCACTGTATACAGTACTGTACAACTGTAGTACACACATACTGTATATAGTCTACAGGTACATACATGTACACTGTATACACATAACTAGTATAGGTACAGTACACTATGTAACTATATATACAGTACACTACTGATATATAGTACTGTACACAGGTACTGTACACTGTACTGTATATAGGTACAGTATGTATATACACATGTACTACACACTGTATACACAGTACATACTGTATATAGAGTACCACACTGTATACTGTAGTATGTCACTACACTGTGTACAGTATACAGTAGTACTACTGTATAGGTAGGTACCTATACACCATGTACACTGTATATAGTAAGTACATACACACTGTATACTGTATAGTAGTACATACTGTATATAGAGTACACACTGTACTGTATAGTATATAGTACATACAGTACACAGACACTGTAAGTATATAGTGTACACAGGTACATGTACATACTGTAGACACATACTGTATATATACAGTGTACACACCTGTACTGTGTAATAGTCTACAGGTACACTACTACTGTATAGTAGTCTACAGTACACAGTACATACTGTACAGTACACATGTATATACAGTAGTACAGTACACACAGTGTAACAGTACACAATAGTATGTAGACACCTACTGTATATAGTACTATACAGTACACACCTGTACTGTATATAGAGGTACACAGTACAGTACACCATACTGTATATAGTGTACAC
The DNA here is from genome assembly GCF_041381155.1 of Argopecten irradians. Classification (NCBI taxonomy): domain Eukaryota; kingdom Metazoa; phylum Mollusca; class Bivalvia; order Pectinida; family Pectinidae; genus Argopecten; species Argopecten irradians. The sequence goes on along the minus strand of NC_091136.1, from coordinate 68,891,217 downwards.
AGACATATACTGTATATATACAGGTACACATACTACTATAGTATACTACATGTGTACACACACATACTGTATATAGTAGTACACACAGTACAGTACTACACTATATATACAGGTACAGACTACACACTGTATATACTACAGTGTAGAGTACACATAGTCTGTAGTAGGTACACACTACAGTACTGTGTATACAGTGTACACATATATATACATGTACTACATACTGTACACTGTATACAGGTATATGTCTACACAGTACTGTATATAGTCTACAGTATACAGTGTACTGTATACTGTATATAGTCTACACAGTAGTATACAGTAACATACACTGTATATAGTACAGGTATACATGTGTATACATAGTACACTGTACAGACACATACTGTATATACACTGTACATATGTACTATATAGTATACTGTACTAGACACATACTGTATATAGTACAGGTACACTATATATATACTAGTACAGGTACAGTCACACTGTATATATAGTAGACCACTGTGTACTACAGTACACTAGACACCATACTGTATAGTACACACACTGTATATAGACAGTATATACATACACCCTGTACATACTGTATACAGACAGACACACTGTATATAGAGGGTACCAATCTTCTCACAATCCCAACATCACACTGTATATAGAGGTACTGTAAATACAGACACACTGTAAATAGAAGGTACCACTCTCCCTCACAAAACTGTAACGACAGACTTACTGTATAGTAGAATCGTAAACCACTCTCCCCAACACATATACTGTTAACACAGATACACCTGTATATAGGACGTACCAATCTCCCTCAACAATACTCGTAACTCCAAAAGACACTACCTGTATATAAGTGGTACCAATCTCCCTCACAATACTGTATACACATCATCTACATACTGTATTATGAGTACCAATTTTCACTCTTTTCTCCCTCTTACAATACTGTAACATCAGTCACACACTGTTATGCATAGAGAGTAACACTGCTCTCTCCACAGACACACTGTATCTAGAGGGTAACACTCTCCCTCACAGAGACATACTGTATATAGAGGTACCCATCTCTCCCTCACAATACTGTTACACAGACACACTGAATATAGAGGTAACCGAATCCTATCCCTCACAAAACTGTAACACAGACACACTGTATATAGAGGTACCACTCTCCCTCACAATACTGTAAACACAGACATACTGTATATATAGAGGTACTGCTCTCCCTCACACAGAACACTGTTACTAGAGGTAACACTCTCCCTCACCACAGACACAGTGTATATAGAGGGTACACTACTCTCCCTCACAATACTGTAACACAGACACACTTGTATATAGAGGTACCACTCTCCCTCACAATACTGTAACAACAGACACACTGTATATAGAGGTTACCACTCTCCCTCACAATACTGTAACACAGACACACTGTATATAGAGGTAACCGCTCTCCCTCACAATAACAACAGTAACACAGACACACTGTATATAGAGGTACCACTCTCCCTCACAATACTGTAACACAGACACACTGTATATAGAGTACCACTCTCCCTCACAATACTGTAACACATGACACTACTGTTAGATAGAGTACCACTCTCCCCTCACAACTAGTGTAACTGTACACAGACACACTGTATATAGAGGTACCGCGTCTCTCCCTCACAATACAAACTGTAACACAGACACACTGTATATAGAGGTACCACTCTCCTCACAATACTGTAACACAGACACACTGTATATAGAGGTACACTCTCCCTCACAATACTGTAACACAGACATTACACTGTATAAAGAGGTACCACTCTCCCTCACAAAAACTGTAACACAGACACACTGTATATAGAGGTACCATCTCTCCCCTCACAATACTGTAACACAGACACACTGTATATGAGAGGTACCAATCTCCCTCACAATACTTGTAACACAGACACACAAACCATCTGTATATAGAGGTACCACTCTATCCCTCACAATACTGTAACACAGACACACTGTATATAGAGGTACCGCACTCTCCCTCACAATACTGTAACACAGATACACTGTATATAGAGGTAACACTCTCCCTCACAATACTGTAACACAGACACACTGTATATAGAGGTACCAATCTCTCCCCTCACAATACTGGTAAACACAGGACATACTGTATATACCACTCTCCCTCACAATACTGTACACACTGTATATAGAGGTACCGCTCTCCCTCACAATACTGTAACACAGACACACTGTATATAGAGGTACTACTCACAATACTAGACCCTCACAATACTGTAACACAGACACACTGTATATAGAGGTACCACTCTCCCTCACAATACTGGTAACACAGACACACTGTATATAGAGGTACCACTCTCCCTCACAATACTGTAACACAGACACACTGTATATAGAGGTACCAATCTCCCTCACAATACTGTAACACAGACACACTGTATATAGAGGTACCACTCTCCCTCACAATACTGTAACACAGACACACTGTATATAGAGGTACCCGGTAAGGCTCACCTCACAATACTGTAACACAGACACACTGTATATAGAGGTAACACTCTCCCTCACAATATCTGTAACACAGACAGACACACTGTATATAGAGGTACCACACTCCCTCCCAAATACTGTATGTACACAGACACACTGTATATAGAGGTTACCACTCTCCCTCACAATACTGTAACACAGACACACTGTATATAGAGGTACCACTCCTCCCTCACAATACTGTAACACAGACACACTGTATATAGAGGTACCACTCTCCCTCACAATACTGTAACACAGACACACTGTATATAGAAGGTACCACTCTCCCTCACAATACTGTAACACAGACACACTGTATATAGAGGTACCACTACTCTCCCTCACAATACTGTAACACAGACACACTGTATATAGAGGGACTACCACTCTCCCTCACAATACTGTAACACAGACAGACACTGTATATAGAGGTACCACTCTCCCTCACAATACTGTAACACAGACACACTGTATATAGAGGTACCACTCTCCCTCACAATACTGTAACACAGAACACACTGTATATAGAGGTACCACTCTCCCTCACAATACTGTAACACAGACACACTGTATATAGAGGTACCACTCTCCCTCACCTACTGTAACACAGACACACTGTATATAGAGGTAACCACTCTCCCTCACAATACTGTAACACAGACACACGTGTTATATAGAGGTACCACTCTCCCTCACAATACTGTAACACAGACACACTGTATATAGAGGTACCACTCTCCCTCACAATACTGTAACACAGACACACTGTATATAGAGGTACCACTCTCCCTCACAATACTGTAACACAGACACACTGTATATATAGAGGTACACTCTCCCTCACAATACAACACAGACACACTGTATATAGAGGTACCACTCTCCCTCACAATACTGTAACACAGACACACACTGTATATAGAGGTACCACTCTCTCCCTCACAATACTGTAACACAGACACACTGTATATAGAGGTACCACTCTCCCTCACAATACTGTAACACAGACACACTGTATATAGAGGTACCACTCTCCCTCACAATACTGTAACACAGACACACTGTATATAGAGGTACCACTCTCCCTCACAATACTGTAACACAGACATACTGTATATAGAGGTACCACTCTCCCTCACAATACTGTAACACAGACACACTGTATATAGAGGTACCACTCTCCCTCACAATACTGTAACACAGACACACTGTATATAGAGGTACCACTCTCCCTCACAATACTGTAACACAGACACACTGTATATAGAGGTACCACTCTCCCTCACAATACTGTAACACAGACACACTGTATATAGAGGTACCACTCTCCCTCACAATACTGTAACACAGACACACTGTATATAGAGGTACCACTCTCCCTCACAATACTGTAACACAGACACACTGTATATAGAGGTACCACTCTCCCTCACAATACTGTAACACAGACACACTGTATATAGAGGTACCACTCTCCCTCACAATACTGTAACACAGACACACTGTATATAGAGGTACCACTCTCCCTCACAATACTGTAACACAGACACACTGTATATAGAGTACCACTCTCCCTCACAATACTGTAACACAGACACACTGTATATAGAGGTACCACTCTCCCTCACAATACTGTAACACAGACACACTGTATAGAGAGGTACCACTCTCCCTCACAAAACTGTAACACAGACACACTGTATATAGAGGTACCAATCTCCCTCACAATACTGTAACACAGACACACTGTATATAGAGGTACCACTCTCCCTCACAATACTGTAACACAGACACACTGTATATAGAGGTACCACTCTCCCTCACAATACTGTAACACAGACACACTGTATATAGAGGTACCACTCTCCCTCACAATACTGTAACACAGACACACTGTATATAGAGGTACCAATCTCCCTCACAATACTGTAACACAGACACACTGTATATAGAGTACCACTCTCCCTCACAATACTGTAACACAGACACACTGTATAATACTGTAACACAGACACACTGTATATAGAAGGTACCAATCTCCCTCACAATACTGTAACACAGACACACTGTATATAGAGGTACCAATCTCCCTCACAATACTGTAACACAGACACACTGTATATAGAGGTACCAATCTCCCTCACAATACTGTAACACATACACACTGTATATAGAGGTACCAATCTCCCTCACAATACTGTAACACAGACACACTGTATATAGAGGTACCAATCTCCCTCACAATACTGTAACACAGACACACTGTATATAGAGGTACCACTCTCCCTCACAATACTGTAACACAGACACACTGTATATAGAGGTACCACTCTCCCTCACAATACTGTAACACAGACACACTGTATATAGAGGTACCACTCTCCCTCACAATACTGTAACACAGACACACTGTATATAGAGGTACCACTCTCCCTCACAATACTGTAACACAGACACACTGTATATAGAGGTACCACTCTCCCTCACAATACTGTAACACAGACACACTGTATAGAGGTACCACTCTCCCTCACAATACTGTAACACAGACACACTGTATATAGAGGTACCACTCTCCCTCACAATACTGTAACACAGACACACTGTATATAGAGGTACCAATCTCCCTCACAATACTGTAACACAGACACACTGTATATAGAGGTACCAATCTCCCTCACAAAACTGTAACACAGACACACTGTATATAGAGGTACCAATCTCCCTCACAATACTGTAACACAGACACACTGTATATAGAGTACCACTCTCCCTCACAATACTGTAACACATACACACTGTATATAGAGGTAACACTCTCCCTCACAATACTGTAACACAGACACACTGTATATATAGAGGTACCACTCTCCCCTCACAATACTGTAACACAGACACACTGTATATAGAGGTACCACTCTCCCTCACAATACTGTAACACAGACACACTGTATATAGAGGTACCACTCTCCCTCACAATACTGTAACACAGACACACTGTATATAGAGGTACACTCTCCCTCACAATACTGTAACACAGACACACTGTATATAGAGGTACCACTCTCCCTCACAATACTGTAACACAGACACACTGTATATAGAGGTACCACTCTCCCTCACAATACTGTAACACAGACACACTGTATATAGAGGTACCACTCTCCCTCACAATACTGTAACACAGACACACTGTATATAGAGGTACCACTCTCCCTCACAATACTGTAACACAGATACACTGTATATAGAGGTACCACTCTCCCTCACAATACTGTAACACAGACACACTGTATATAGAGGTACCACTCTCCCTCACAATACTGTAACACAGACACACTGTATATAGAGGTACCACTCTCCCTCACAATACTGTAACACAGACACACTGTATATAGAGGTACCACTCTCCCTCACAATACTGTAACACAGACATACTGTATATAGAGGTACCACTCTCCCTCACAATACTGTAACACAGACACACTGTATATAGAGGTACCACTCTCCCTCACAATACTGTAACACAGACATACTGTATATAGAGGTACCACTCTCCCTCACAATACTGTAACACAGACACACTGTATATAGAGGTACCAATCTCCCTCACAATACTGTAACACAGACACACTGTATATAGAGTACCACTCTCCCTCACAATACTGTAACACAGACACACTGTATATAGAGGTACTGCTCTCCCTCACAATACTGTAACACAGACATACTGTATATAGAGGTACCACTCTCCCTCACAATACTGTAACACAGACACACTGTATATAGAGGTACCACTCTCCCTCACAATACTGTAACACAGACACACTGTATATAGAGGTACCACTCTCCCTCACAATACTGTAACACAGACACACTGTATATAGAGGTACCAATCTCCCTCACAATACTGTAACACAGACACACTGTATATAGAGTACCACTCTCCCTCACAATACTGTAACATAGACACACTGTATATAGAGGCACTGCTCTCCCTCACACAGACACACTGTATCTAGAGGTAACACTCTCCCTCACACAGACACATTGTATATAGAGGTACCACTCTCCCTCACAATACTGTAACACAGACACACTGTATATAGAGGTACCACTCTCCCTCACAATACTGTAACACAGACACACTGTATATAGAGGTACCACTCTCCCTCACAAAAATGTAACACAGACACACTGTATATAGAGTACCACTCTCCCTCACAAAACTGTAACACAGACACACTGTATATAGAGGTACCACTCTCCCTCACAATACTGTAACACAGACACAGTGTATATAGAGGTACCACTCTCCCTCACAAAACTGTAACACAGACACACTGTATATAGAGGTACCACTCTCCCTCACAATACTGTAACACAGACACACTGTATATAGAGGTACCACTCTCCCTCACAATACTGTAACACAGACACACTGTATATAGAGGTACCACTCTCCCTCACAATACTGTAACACAGACACACTGTATATAGAGTACCACTCTCCCTCACAATACTGTAACACATACACACTGTATATAGAGGTACCACTCTCCCTCACAATACTGTAACACAGACACACTGTATATAGAGGTACCACTCTCACTCACAATACTGTAACACAGACACACTGTATATAGAGGTACCACTCTCCCTCACAATACTGTAACACAGACACACTGTATATAGAGGTACCACTCTCCCTCACAATACTGTAACACAGACACACTGTATATAGAGGTACCACTCTCCCTCACAATACTGTAACACAGACACAGTGTATATAGAGTACCACTCTCACTCACAATACTGTAACACAGACACACTGTATATAGAGGTACCGCTCTCCTTCAGAGTACTGTAACACAGACACACTGTATATAGAGGTACCAATCTCCCTCACAATACTATAGAGGTACCGCTCTCCTTCACAGTACTGTAACACAAACACACTGTATATAGAGGTACTAATCTCCCTCACAATACTGTAACACAGACACACTGTATATAGAGGTACCAATCTCCCTCACAATACTATAGATGTACCGCTCCCCCTCACACAGACACACTGCATATAGAGGTACCACTCTCCCTCACAATACTGTAACACAGACACACTGTATATAGAACTATCACTATCCCTCACAATACTGTAACACAGACATACTGTATATAGAGGTACCACTCTCCCTCACAATACTGTAACACAGACATACTGTATATAGAGGTACCACTCTCCCTCACAATACTGTAACACAGACACACTGTATAGAGAGGTACCAATCTCCCTCACAATACTATAGAGGTACCGCTCTCCTTCACAGTACTGTAACACAAACACTGTATATAGAGGTACCACTATCCCTCACAATACTAGACGTACCGCTCTCCAACACAATACTGTAACACAGACACACTGTATATAGAACTATCACTCTCCCTCACAATACTGTAACACAGACACACTGTATATAGAGGTACCACTCTCCCTCACAATACTGTAACACAGACACACTGTATATAGAGGTACCACTCTCCCTCACAATACTGTAACACAGACACACTGTATATAGAGGTACCACTCTCCCTCACAATACTGCAACACAGACATACTGTATATAGAGGTACGGCTTTCCCTCACAATACTGTAACACAGACACACTGTATATAGAGGTACCACTATCCCTCACAATACTGTAACACAGACACACTGTATATAGAGGTACCACTCTCCCTCACAATACTGTAACACAGACACACTGTATATAGAGGTACCACTCTCCCTCACAATACTGTAACACAGATACACTGTATATAGAGGTACCACTCTCCCTCACAACACTGTAACACAGACATACTGTATATAGAGGCACCACATTGAGGGAGATTATTATAAGGACCAGTGTGTCATTATGAGGAGTGGTTGTATATGTACCAGTACTGGAGGTTGGCTCGACTTTCCTTGATGGCATCAGATACAAGTTTTTCTGACTCACGACATCCTGATCCATCGCCAATAGCTATTATACTACATCTATAACACAAAGAAAACTCATTCAAAACAACTTATAAGTACCACATGACACATAAAAATCTACAATACTAAGATTATTAGCCAGACCTAAGATCTCCCCCACGAGTTTATAAGCCAGACCTAAGATCTTCCACACATACATGTGTTTATTAGCAACAGCTTAGATCTCCCACACATACATGTGTTTATTAGCCACACCTTAGATCTCCCACACATACATGTGTTTATTAGCCACACCTTAGATCTCCCCCACGAGTTTATGAGCCAGATCTAAGATCTCCCACACATACCTGTGTTTTTTAGCCAGGCCTAAGACCTTTGACTTCATGGTGTGATCCCTGAGATATAATACTGTTGTTTCAAGCACTTTTCCTACAAATGACAAAAGTTCATTTTAGAAAAGTGTACTATTGCAAAAAAACTAAAGAATGATTTGTGTCTGACTATGGAAAGAGGAATCTTTTCTCTGCTTTTTACACGATAATTACCAAAATCCAAGATGGCTGCCTGTTGGATCTTACAGGAGTGTTCATTTCATATGAGATTTTATGAAATGAGTCTAAGAAGTTTTTATTTTTGCGAGCCTTGGCAAGCAAAAATTAAAACTTTGAGACGGGTTTCATAAAATCTCATATGAAATGAACACAAATTTAAGATACTTTTTATCACATAACTACAAACACCTACATAACAAAAAATTTCACGTCAAAATGTATCCAAAAATCCAGCAAAGGCTGCCATTTTGTCCCGCCATCATCGTAATTCTGACGTCACGTCATTTTTCCTGACGTCATTTTATTGTTTCTGTCTGACGTCATAATGAATTTCCAGCCAATAAAAATCGCTCCAGGTCGTATTACACTAGTGATATATGCAAAAATATTACACGGACGAAATCACTGGATTATGTGTTAAAGTACTGTATGCACAACTAACCCTAAGGAAACCTACATATGAAATTTGAGACAGATCATTTCAGCACTTTCTGTGAAATAGTGGTAACAAACTTCAACAATCAAAATCCAAGATGGCTGTCTGTTGGCCATCTTGTCTGCTTCCAAAATGCAATATGCACAACTAGGGCCCCAGAGAAACATACATATGATATTTGAGATAGATCCCTTAAGCACTTTCTGAGAAATAGCGGTAACAAGAATTGTCAACGGGTGGAAGGATGGACAACGGACAATGGACAAAAGGTTATTTGAATTGCCCACCAACTGATGATGGGCTAAAAAGCTGTATAACCTGACCTAGTTACACACCTGTGTGAGAGATGACGGCGGTTTTACACACCTGTGTGAGAGATGACGGCGGTTTTACACACCTGTGTGAGAGATGACGGCGGTTTTACACACCTGTGTGAGAGCTGACGGCAGTTTTACACACCTGTGTGAGAGATGACGGCAGTTTTACACACCTGTGTGAGAGATGACGGCGGTTTTACACACCTGTGTGAGAGATGACGGCGGTTTTACAGCCGTTGGTGAAGCCAGGGTCGAGGCCAATGATATTCTTCCCTTTACAAGGTTGCATCAGGAGAAGCTGTTTCAGGTTTCTAGCAAAGACTTCAATGGAGGATTTCCTGGCTTCCTTCAACAACTCTGATCTGAAATCAAAACATCACCTTTTAATATTACTCTTGATAAAATCAGCAAACTCGCTTCGCAATTAAGATTATAGAAAATCCAATGACTGTAAAATGTTTCAGAGTCAGGAGCAGAAACATATTTCTAATTCCTTTTCACAACAGATCCAGCATACATAGAACTCACTACTTATAGTTGGAGATGTTGGCAGGTGGGCCTTAACGGTCATCTGACTATTGGCATAATACAACACCTCAAAGAATATATTAATGGCATACAATCAAGGCAATACAAAAGAACTTTTTTAATCAAAGAATGTATATTTGAAGAATTTGACCTTGAATGTAGGTCAAGGTCATTCATTTAATAAACATGGTGTCCCTTGATCCCCACCATGCTGCAAGTCTAATGTCAGGTCTCTAGGCCTCTTAGTTATTAAAAAGAAGTCATTTAAATATTTTAAAGGATTTGTGCAGCCAAAATTTTTTTTTGATAATACGTCAGGATATTGCTTTGGATAAATGAAAAATTAAGTCCCACCCAACGAATCGCCTAGCTTTTAGCGCTATCGGTTGGTTTTGGTTGTGTCGACTACGGTTCAGAGATAATGAGCTAGGCAGTCACGTGGTCTTGTGATGTCACAGTAGTCCGCGGCTACACAAGGTAAGCCTAGTACTATACATCTATACAGCACATACACGTATACGTTAGATCTACAATTTGAGTTTTTCGAGTAAATGGTTATTCTAGCTTCATGATGTAGATGTTTTCTGTTTCACAACATTGCATTTATATCATTTCAAAAATTCAAAGACTTAAATCAGTCTAATAATAGATCAGTCTGGACTGAGTTTTAGGTAGCATATATTATGTAATTTTCTGTGTAATAAAAAACAGTATAATGTAACACTATCTTTTTACCAGTAAAATTCCAAAATTTAGCACGAATATATCTAGAATCTGTGTTTTTATTTCAAACTTCTGCCATAACGAAGCAAACACAGCACGGTTTTTGAGCAAAAATAACAGAATAACATGTGGACGGTGATCAGTTATGTGATATTGGAGTAACAGTACCGAACTTATACCGAAAATAATATGTATATCTATATTGTTGTCTTTGAAACTTTATCCATTACGTTAACTAAAAAGCAGATATACATCAATGCTATTTCTGATATATATTTCTAAATTACAGTATAAGTGTAGATTTAAATTCATTATTTCAAAATTAGAGTAAATCCTTTAAATAGTATATTCATTGTCGATCCTTTTGTATATCATACCGAGATTTAATAGCATGATATATGAAAATTTTTCGTATAATCCAAAGAGTTACCACATATAGTGTTCAAATCAAAAATGAAATTACTTGTATACAGGCATTATAAATAGATATGATATCTTGTACCTTTTCAAAAATATACTTAGTGATATTTGAATAAGTATATTTAGTGTGGTAATGCTGTAACCCTTCTTGTATGACTATACATGATTATATTCGAAACGGTGAAAATACATGCTTAGAAGTTTTACTAATACCTTAGAAATTACGGGAGATTGCTATATGCCCCGATTCCGTAACTACAGTACTAGACTGGAATAATTTCTAAGGTTAAATCTTTACAAGGATTTATAAGTGATTCATATACGTACTTAATCTTTAGTTGAAATAGTTCTTAGAACCATTTTTGTTTCTGAATAAGTCAACTTCCATTATTGTTTTACCTGTGTACGACATATATATATATATATGTAATATATATTCCTAGGTATGATCAGGGATATTTTATTTCCATTTGCTTTTACATCTTCATTTTAAAAATGGAGGTGACAATAAAAAACCTAGAGCATAGATGTACGGGGTTTCCATAATTCAAATCACAATCCAATTAACATTTTATGTTTCTAATTAATTTCACAGAAGTTGTTTTTTAAGATTTTAGTCAATTTGACCCATTTGAACCTCGTTGCAAATTATTCATTTGAACAAACTTGGTAATCCCTTCTTAAATGATATACCCAATATCATATATAATATTACTCATATTAGTTAACAAGAAGTTGTTTAAAGATTTAAGCTTAAATTGACCCCATTTGACCCACATCGTGGGGTCCTTTAAGATGTAAAAGGATCATCATTTGTCAGAAATACAATTATCACCATCTCTATCCTTATAGGCAAGTATGGGTAATATGATTTTAGCCTACTTGACCTCTGGGTCGTTTTTGGTTTGTGGGAATATACCCCGTCGCTCGCCCCCATATTTGTTAACAATTTTGATTGTCCACCATCCTACATTGTGATGGTTACAAGATTTCAACATGTTTGGATTATTAACGGATGTCCTAATCTGATTGACAGTAAGACAATAGCAAATACCCGATATAGTCTACCGAATAGCAAATTGCCCGCGGCCAGGTAATTGCAGGCGAGTTCGATGAATGGCGTTGTGTACAGGTAAACAACATCCTGGTCAAGGTATTACATAACCATCAAACCAAAGGCATGGCTAATTATATATCTATAACATCGGTGATTCTACTCGTATATCGATTAAAAATTGAAAGCGACCACACGGTCTGAAAAAATATTTTGTTTTGCTTAATATCTCAATTATATGATCTTTTATAATATCAAAAGTAAATTCTTTCTACCACATGTTGAAACGTTGTACGGTATTGCAATAAATGTATCTCAATTTATTCGGTTAGTAACACACAACACAATGTTTGTAATGATCAAACATCGGTGTGTACATATGTCAAGGATCATATCCTTGATGCTCTAATATATATAATCAAGGATTTCTTAAATTGTAACGTAAAATTTCATTTTACAGTCACAAACTTTGCAATTCACAATGTATCAAAGATACAGACTACAGGAAAATGTTATCTAATTAAAGCTTATTCTTTGCTGAACTCCTCGACAAAAAATCTGAAACTTTTATTTCTGTGTGGATTTTCTTTCATAATTACACGAAGATACCTGCTATTAGAGCATAAATTAGAGTATTTGAAACATCGAATTTCACTCTTTTAGTTATTTATATTAGACCCAACGTTATTGTACGATTAACTTCACTCAAAAGTAATCATTAAAAAAAATCTTTGATCGGCTTTTCCTGTGACCGTCCATGTAACTGATAGCACATCATTTATAGTACAGCTATAAGCCACGGACTATTATGACGTCACACGGCTTAGAGCTAGAAAATATGCATGATCGGGTGGTCAGAAAATTTGACCTCGATATCGGCGGTTTACAGGTTATTCCGGTCGCACGCGGCACGGAGAGTTTTCAACACAGTCTGATAAAGCCATTTCCAGCATAAACTGAAATTATCATTTTTAACTGCACAAATCCTTTAACCTATTTAATCTGTGACCTTAAATGAAAGTCAAAATAGTCATTCATTTGAACAAATTTGGTAGCCCTTCATACCAGCGTGTCACAGGCCAAATATAAGGTTTCTAGGCCTCTTAATTATTCACCAGAAGTTGTTTTTTAAGATTTTAGTCTATTTGACCCCTTGTAACCTTGAATGAAGGCAAAGGTTATTAATTTGAACAAACTTGGTAGCCCTTCATTACAGCATGTCACAGACCCAATATCAGGTATCTATGCCTCTTATTAGTTATTCACAACAAGTTGTTTAAAGATTTAAGCTTATTTGACCCCTGTGATCTTGAATGAAGGTCAAGGTCATTCACTTGAAGAAATTTTGTAGCCATTCATCCTAGCATGTCACATGCTCAATTATCAGGTCTCTAAAACTCTTAGTTATTCACAAGAAGTTGTTTAAAGATTTTAGCCTACTTGACCTCTGGGTCTTTTGGTTTGTGGGAATATAGGTCGCTCGCCTTATATATGATGTTAATTATTTTATTGTGTCTGCCATAATTGCTGTGGTCCCTTTCATTATTTCAGTCTGTTTGATATGACACCGGTAGTGTAGGACTATGTATATAAGCATTCCACGTGCATTTCTGGTTGAGTATTATTATAGCGCTATGGTTTGTATCCTTGGGCAGTCTAGGTTAACTTGGTGTTTACCCTAGAGACTACAGGATATTGGGGAGTTGCCGGAAGAGTTTCCAAGCTCATTGCGCATATGCAATAGGGTTGGACGAATCAGAATGTGTGTGCGACGTCGCATGTAGTACCATGGGGAAGGGATCATAAAAGGGGCTACAAAGCTAAATTGGACGACTTGCATGGCCGGATAACCGGCCAACACCTAGGGGGAGATACCTCCCCTATTGGGCGCTGACAACAGTTGACACAGTGCTTATAACAGCACACATATACGTTAGGACACTTAGGGTGTTAAAAGTAGTTTAAGGAGTGGGACTGTTGTGGCGTTAGCTGGGAGGAGGGAGGGAATAGGAAGGGGTGTTAGTCATTAGCTAGGCTCTTGGCAGGAACTTGTGGGGGCTAGTGTTATCGTTAGGTACTATCTGTAAATACTTCTATTCTCTACTCTTACTTTGTTATTGTTTACCTGTATATAATCTATAACTTGGTATAATAAATCTCCATTTAACCTTATACAATGTGTTTGTTGATATGTAATTAAATTGCTCCGCCACATCCTTATGAACTTGGGGTTGAGCTGTCTATAATCAGCTCTGCATGTGTGTGTGTCTCTACTCTCGGGATTCGTCTGCTGACCGGCGTCGTGGGGATTGTAAATCAAAACTATATGATCACAACATTTGGGAACTGACGTCCCCTCGACTCTGGTCCCTGGAGTGGGGATGCGCTATTACAGGTTCTTGAGAGGAAGTTGTTTGAATGATTTTAGCCTTTTTGACCCCTGTGACCTTGAATGAAGGTCAAGGCCATTCATTTCAACAACTTGGTATCCCTTCATCCCAGCATGCTACAGACAAAATATCAGTACCCTGGGCCCTTCGGTTATTAAGAAGAAGTTGTTTGAATGAAAAGTTTACCCAGGGAGGACGGCTACTCCTTACAACATTTGACAAATGGAGCCTGTACCTTATTTGTCTGATCATTTGTGGCTGGACAAGACGGTCAAACGCATCGTCTATAGCCTTCTTGACCATCTCCACAGCTGCTACAGGCATACAATGTTGATCACTGAGCCAGCGCCTGTGTAGGAACTGACAAAACCTCAACTTTACATTCTTTGGATATGTGATGTTTACTGTTAAAATTTTATGTTCTTCCCCTCGATTGATCGCCAACACCTGAAAGTGGCAAAATACATTTAACATTTTAACAAGGACATAGTCATTCAGATCCCCTGCCAATGGAGATATCAAAGCTGAAGTAAGTTTGATTGTGGAGACTTATGTGTATGAAAAAAAAACAGGAAAAAGGAAATTGAGCTAAAGAAAGATGGAGTATAATTCAAGTAGAGCGGGGCTGCAATTGTTGAATCAGGTATACAGCCTTGACATTTATATTAGACTATATACACAAAGATGGGTGGAGTTTTGCAAAGTAACATTTACCATTTACCATGATGTTTTCAGCAATGTTTCCATGGTAACGGAAAAAAGCACAAAAAATGAAAACCTAAAAATAGCAAAAGGTACTACTAGACCATAAAATCAATGTGTCTATGAAGTTTCGTGGAAATATCTCAACTGATTTTCCAGTTATGCTGCGGAAAAGAACCTGGTACAAAAATATGATATTTTCAGCAATGTTTCCATGGTTACGGAAAAAGTGCAAAAAATGAAAACCTAAAAATAGCAAAAGGCACTACTAGACCATAAGAACAATGTGTCTATGAAGTTTCATGGAAATATCTCTGCTGGTTTTAGAGTTGTGCTCCGGAAACGATTCTTACACAAAAACCTGC
This sequence comes from Argopecten irradians, assembly GCF_041381155.1. NCBI lineage: Eukaryota > Metazoa > Mollusca > Bivalvia > Pectinida > Pectinidae > Argopecten > Argopecten irradians. The sequence continues at coordinate 68,875,189 of NC_091136.1, read as the reverse complement.
CATTTTCAGCAATGTTTCCATGGCTACGAAAAAAATGCAAAAAATGAAAACCTAAAAATAGCAAAAGGCACTACTAGACCATAAGACCAATGTGTGTATGAAGTTTCGTGGAAATATCTCTACTGGTTTTAGAGTTATGCTCCGGAAACCATTCGTACGGACGGACGGACAGACGGACGGACGGACGGAACCCATTTGTATATCCCCCGCCAACTTCGTTGGATGGGGGATTATTTACCAATATTTCAGATTTACATCCAGTTCAACAGAAATCAATCTGGTATTTCACCATAACCAATTTTATAATCAGAATAAAGCTTACCAAATTCTTTAAATGACACATAAAACTTTCCTTTCCACATCAATAAAATACATACATATTTGAACTTCTTTTCTAAAAACAATATTAGTTTCCCCCCACAATCCTCTAGTTAAATAAATGCATCCAGGGCTACAGGGACCTGGCACGAAAATTTTTAACCAATAGTATACATATATATATTATAGTATCAAGGGTATGAACTCGGCGGTCGAGAAAAACGGACCTATTTTTTTTAAAACCGTGATTATTTTAATAAATAGGTTCTATAAAACATTGACGGATATCTTACCTTAAAGAGAAACAAGGACATAGTCATTCAGATCCCCCGCCAATGGAGAGCTAAATCAATTAAAGGTGATAAAAACAGAAAGGACATGGAAAATGAGATAATACGCTAGAAACATTTGTATGTCCTATTTAAACATATATCATGTAGCTTATATTTTGTCTCTAAATAGTAAAATTAATGAAAGCAATCTTCACATCTTTTTGACGATAGATTTTTTCTATGACTTACCTCCCTTGAGTTCCGATGAGTTGTGACGTCATATCTGAGACAATCAACTACCGGAAGCCGATGTGCTGATCGCGGAACTGTCAACATGCATGTGCATTTTAGCCACAGGTCTTAGTACTTACGGAAATACACTCAGAGAAAAATATGTTATCATAATGACATATTATTGACGTCATAACCTATAAAATGACGTCACTATATGTAAATGATGATGTCATTAATGTCGAGTACATATATCATGTGGAGTATCATGTGAGGGGTTAAACATTTTTCACGAATGAATAAGTATTACTTTCCTATTCTGTCCACCCTGGAGTAACAGACTGTGCATACATGTAATTTATTGTATACACATAAAATTAACCGGGGAGATTTGATATACATACTGGTAATTTTATGTGCAATATAAGATTGTAGTGAAAATGGACAATTATTGCGGCCCACCTCTTTAGACCTACGTTTTAATGGAAAAAAACAACATCCGTTACAAACATACGGAGACATAAAAATACATGCAGATTAAAAGAAAAAACAGTAATTTATCCGTTGTGTCTTTTGCCCCCCAGTTTCGTCAACTGAAATGTTCTGTGCATTTAAAAGAAAAAAAGGGTCCTCCTGCACAGTACTACATGTATTTAAAAAAAATATGTACAAGTCTTACCAAGACAATTAATTCATTATTACATTTCGTTGTACTTTGAGTTACACAACAATGTGCCGATGGTGTGAAGCCTGTATGTTCAGACCAATTTTTTTTTAACTAAACCCCTAAATCGTCTTATAATGTTCAATAGGCTATCTAGTGTGTCCATATTGATATAAACTAATTCCCAAATCTTTGTGGCAAATCCTTGTGGACTGTTCGTATACTTTAAAAATTTACTTAAGGTTGACAGGTTTGTTATTTCCAAAACTGCGCACAGTTAGATAATATTATGAAGCGGTCTTGTAAATGATCTGTGTTTTATAAGAAATATGTTGTTTCATGGCCCGGTGTTAATTGAACTATTAAACATGCATATCTTGTCCACGAGTACATTTCACGCGTATTTGGTCATTGTATCTAGTATCTGTGTTTTGTCCCGTCTTTTTTATCGGCCGTGCGTGTATTGTTACTACTGTACATGTTATTCTATTTTCGTACACGGAAAGCCACGACATTTTGTTAAATAAATCCGTAAAACTCATTACAGAACTTTAAACAAGAGGCCCAGAGGGCCTGTATCGCTCACCTGGTTTGTAATGCCAAGTAATGTTCTGAATACAGGTTCATTGTTTCTTTTCTGAAGGAATTTTAATATTAACCTCTAAATCCCCTATTGGGCCCCACCCCTCCAGCCCCCAGGGGGTCAGAGCCAAAATTTATACAAGTTCTGTTTCCCTTCTTCCAAGGATGTTTATGGCCAAATTTGGTCACAATCCAAACAAAACTCTAGGACAAGAAGTGATTTATAGGATTTACCTCTATTTCCCCTATTGGGCCCCACCCGTCCTGCCCTCGGGGGGCCAGAGTCAAAATTTATACGAGTTCTGTTCCCCTTCCCCCAAGGATGTTTGTGGCCAAATTTGGTTACAATCCATGCAGAACTCTATGACTAGTAGCGATTTAAAGGATTTACCTCTATTTCCCCTATTGGGCCCCGCCCCTCCTGCCCCCGGGGGGTCAGAGCCAAAATTTATACAAGTTCTGTTCCCCTTCCCCAAAGGATGTCTGTGGCCAAATTTGGTTACATTCCATTCAGAACTCTATGACTAGTAGCGATTTAAAGGATTTACCTCTATTACCCCTATTGGGCCCCGCCCCTCCTGCCCCCGGGGGGTCAGAGCCAAAATTTATACAAGTTCTGTTCCCCTTCCCCAAAGGATGTCTGTGGCCAAATTTGGTTACATTCCATTCAGAACTCTATGACAAGTAGTGATTTAAAGGATTTACCTCTATTTCCCCTATTGGGCCCCGCCCCTCCTGCCCCTGGGGGATCAGAGCCAAAATTTATACAAGTTCTGTTCCCCTTCCCCCAAGGATGTTTGTGGCCAAATTTGGTTACAATTCATGTAGAGCTCTAGGACAAGTAGAGATTTAAAGGATTTACCTCTATTTAACCTATTGGGCCCCGCCCCTCCTGCCCCCTGGGGACAAGAGTCAAAATTTACACAAGTTCTGTTCCCCTTCCCCCAAGGATGTTTGTGGCAGAATTTGGTTACAATTCATGTAGAACTCTATTACAAGTAGCGATTTAAAGGATTTACCTCTATTTCCCCTATTGGGCCCCGCCCCTCCTGCCCCCGGGGGACCAGAGCCAAAATTTATACAAGTTCTGTTCCCCTTCCCTAAAGGATGTTTGTGGCCAAATTTGGTTACATTCCATTCAGAGCTCTATGACAAGAAGCGATTTAAAGGATTTACCTCTATTACCCCTATTGGGCCCCGCCCCTCCTGCCCCCGGGGGACCAGAGCCAAAATTTATACAAGTTCTGTTCCCCTTCCCTAAAGGATGTTTGTGGCCAAATTTGGTTACATTCCATTCAGAACTCTATGACTAGTAGCGATTTAAAGGATTTACCTCTATTTCCCCTATTGGGCCCCGCCCCTCCTGCCCCCAGGGAAACCAGAGTCAAAATTTATACAAGTTCTGTTCCCCTTCCCCCAAGGATGTTTGTGGCCGAATTTGGTTACAATTCATGTAGAACTCTATGACTAGTAGCGATTTAAAGGATTTACCTCTATTACCCCTATTGGGCCCCGCCCCTCCTGCCCCCGGGGGACCAGAGCCAAAATTTATACAAGTTCTGTTCCCCTTCCCCAAAGGATGTTTGTGGCCGAATTTGGTCACATTCCATTCAGAGCTCTATGACAAGTAGCGATTTAAAGGATTTACCTCTATTACCCCTATTGGGCCCCGCCCCTCCTGTCCCCGGTGGGTCAGAGCCAAAATTTATAAAAGTTCTGTTCCCCTTCCCCAAAGGATGTCTGTGGCCAAATTTGGTTACATTCCATTCAGAACTCTATGACTTGTAGCGATTTAAAGGATTTACCTCTATTACCCCTATTGGGCCCTGCCCCTCCTGCCCCTGGGGGGTCAGAGCCAAAATTTATACAAGTTCTGTTCCCCTTCCCCAAAGGATGTTTGTGGCCAAATTTGGTTACATTCCATTCAGAACTCTATGACTAGTAGCGATTTATAGGATTTACCTCTATTTCCCCTATTGGGCCCCGCCCCTCCTGCCCCGGGGGGGACAGAGCCAAAATTTATACAAGTTCTGTTTCCCCTCCCCCAAGGATGTTTGTGGCCAAATTTGGTTACAATCCATGCAGAACTCTATGACTAGTAGCGATTTAAAGGAAATGTTGACGGACGGACGGACGGACGGACGACGGACGCCGCGCCATGACATAAGCTCACCGGCCCTTCGGGCCAGGTGAGCTAAAAATAAACAAGCCTAACCCTTGTGCGGTGTTATGAAGGATTAAGTTCCAAATAGGAAATAGAGTGTAGTACATACATAAGGCGGGATAGGGGCACGTTTGTCGCGGTATGATAGGGTTTTAGAAAGGGTATGATGGGTGGCGGGGTCTACTTTTATAAATATACATTATATGTATGTACATGTAGCATGTAGTGTTGTTGTTCTTTTTTGTTCATTTTCTTGTAAACTTATATTTCTTCTTGTTGATATAAACTTTAAAGTACATGTATATGTTTAGAGTTTTGATTTACAGACAAAAGTCAAGCGCAACCTCCTCGAGCCTGAGTTGACACACATGTACACGATGTCAAATGACTTTTGACCTAAAGAGTATAACGATTTTATAGCCCAGAATATGACGATTAGAATGAGTAAACGATCGTTTTTATTATATTAGGGTATGTTATAGATTGTATATTATATATACGGATACATGCCCACTTATCAATATGGCAATTACACGTAGCGCGACTGTTTTAAATATCTATAATCGCCAATACCGCAACACTGCCCCATTGAATTTCCTGGCTCTTGTCACAGCTGTTTGTCTCAGATGACGTCACAAATCTACGGCCACCTGGTGATATCAGGGGCGATAAGCGATGCGATCGTTCTAGACAAGGGTCGTTGTGGACTTCGTTTCAAGCACATTTTATTGAAATTACGTCAAATACAACCTGTATTTTTTGTTGGAAATCATAAAGTGCACCACAATAAACAAATATTAACACAAAAATAGCATATTTAAAATCTGTTTTTTTTTCACCTTTAATGCATTAATTTCATATGCTAGTAAGAGTATAGGGAAAGTATTTTAAAACCCAACTGCAATTGAAGAATATATACAAAACATATTTATGTTGTTTTTTTTTTTCTTTCTAAATATATTTTTATTCAGTAATCAGCAAATACGGATACATATGCAACATTCTTATTTCATTCTCTCATAATTTATGAATTACTATTTTGTATCAATATTAATTAATATTTGTATAAATATTACATTTTGGAATCTCACCCTTTCGCTCATATAGTAGTACTGAGTTCTGTCATTCAATAATCCATTATTCTTTCATTCCATAGATTTTTTTCTGTCAATTTCACCACACACTTCATTATTTTACATACAACCTTCTTAAATTTAACAGACAAAAAAGTAAAATGAATAATTGACCATATTTAACTAGCTATTTAGATGTAATTTTAAGGCCTTTATTAAAACAATGATTACAGGATTTTTAATAATATTTGTACATGTTAGTAAATTATCTGCTTTAAGTTTCAGTTTTTTTTTTATCTCGTTCACTACAGAATCTGCGTTTTGTTCCTCATTTTCAAATTTCTTTAGATTCCTGCTTTCCAAATTTGCCATTTGGTGTTGAATATTACAAAATTACACCATTTATTTATATGATCCACATAATTACAGATTCCGAAAATTCTTTCTTTTTCGTATAGATTGATATAATTTTGTCCATTAATATTGCTTGTTGCAATGGAATCGTTAATTAATTTTTCCATTTTGTTCCATATTGATTCATTGAAAAAACAATTGCTAAAGAGGTGATATTGTGTTTCTTCTTCGTTCTTACATAGATTACATAGACCATTTGATTTTTGCATTAATTTAAGTTTATACTCACTCGTTAAAATTCTATGATAACTTCTCCATTGAAAATCCTTGATTTTTCTATCGATTATTTTATCATTTAAAGAGAGCCAGTTTGCATTCCAATTTAAAATCGTTTTTCTTTCCATTTTTGATGGATTTTATTTCATTACCTTTGTTAAAAATTATCAACTTAATACACTTATTAAAATGCTTGTTTAAAATCAGAAGATTATTTTTATATTTAACTACTAGGTCATCTGAGATTTGGAGAAATTTATTATCATTTTCATTATTGTTTCGCAGTAAAGTTTTCCATTCTGAAGGGATTGCCCTTCTGATTTTTGCAAATTCTGATATCCAGTTATTTTTAGTTTTTAACTTTTCCAGGAATTGTTCCGATGAAATGAAGTCGTTTTGCACTGTATCCCAAATATGTTCCAATTTTGTTATTCCACTCTTTGCCCAATTTTTAAAGAAAATGGGACTGTTTTTGAATAGTAAATTATTATTCCCAAATAAGTTTTCATTAAGGACATCTTCAGACGTGCTTATTTGTCTTTCTTTTAACAGTTTCTGCCAGTGAAAGATTCCTTCTTGATAAATTGTCGGAATCTTATTTAACTCTAAATTATTTGTAATTGCTACATCTACACAAGAAAAATTTTATGTCATAAATTTTGTCATATCTTTGCAAAAAATACTTTCCTAGTATGTTCCAGGACTGGTTTCACTATGTATTACTTTGTATACAAGTTTCACTCTATTAATTGTTATCATTATATCCACATCAGTCATATTCAATCCGCCTTGATTCTTTTGTAGATAAACAGTTTCTTTTGCAACCTTATTTGTTTTACATCCCCACAGGAATTCAAATATTAACTGGTTTATTTTTTTCTGAAATTCTTCAGGTATGGTATTTTGTGCCAGTTCATATGTTAGTTGAGAACAAATAAGTGATTTGATGATTAGAGTTTTTCCTTCCAATGACAAATTTCTCATTTTCCATGTGTTAATTATGTTCTCCATTTTTTTTATCTTATTATCCCATATTTTTCGAGTGTCGATACCATACCCATATAATATTCCTAAAACTTTTATGCTGTCACTTATCCATGATATATCGGTAAAGTTTGGAGGTCTTTGCCTCCAGCTGCCTATGTACATACCCTTTGTCTTTTTTTTGTCCGTTTATCCGTGCACCTGAAGCTTTCTCATATTTTTCTAATACCTTTAACAGAACTGGTAACAAGGTTTCTTTACTTAAAAACAACTGTGAATCATCTGCAAACATGCTGATTTTTGTCTGGATTTTCACATTATCTACTTCTGGAAGATTAATCCCTACAATGTTTTTGTCTTTTCTTATGGGGCAAGCAAGAGCCTCTGCTTGGATTATGTATAAAATCGGAGCCAATGGGCAGCCTTGTTTTACTGAGCGTGATATGTTAAAGAAATTTGATAAGTGCCCATTTGTTAGAATACAGCTTTTTGAAAATTTATATGTCATGTTCATGTATTCAATGAAAATTTTTACCAAAGTTGAATTTCTTCAAACTACTCTCTAGCCATTGCCATTCTACTCTGTCGAAGGCTTTTTGTTGATCTAAGAAAATTATGATTCCTCCTTTATGTTCTATATTTGAATATTCAATGATGTCTGACAGTAGTCTAATGGACTCTTGTATATTTCTACCTTTAATGAAGCCTCTTTGGTCGCTATGAATAATATTTGGCAAAATAGGTTTAATTCTTTCTGCAATTACCTTGGCTATGATTTTATAGTCTGTGTTCAATAACGTAATCGGTCTCCAATTCCCGATATCTTCCCTTTCCCCTTGCTTGTACAACAATCTAATAATTCCTCGATACTGCGAAGAAGATAGTTCTTTTTTACTGAAAATGTCTTTGATGAGTAGAGTAAACTCATTTTTTATAATATGCCAATATAATTGATAAAATTCTGAGATAATACCGTCACTACCCGGGGATTTATTAGTTTTTAACATTTTAATAACTTTATAGATCTCATTTTCTGTTGGAATTTTATCACAATTTCTTTTTCTGATGCAGTTAATTTAGTGTCTATATTTGATAAAAGTTCCTCTGCCTCTTGTTCATTACATCCTTCTGAAGTAAATAATTTTTGGTAGAATTTGACTTGTTCTTTTAGAATGGTGTCTATGTCTGAACTATACTGCCCATTTTCACATTTGATCGAGTTCCATAACTTATTTTGTGCTCTTGATTTTTCTAAATTAAAAAATAATGAGTAGATTGTTCACCCTCCTCATTCCATTGCACCCGTGATCTTACCCTTGCTGATTCTGCTATTTTATTATAATAGGAATGGATTTCCTGCGTCAGCTTTAGAAATTCTGTTTCATTATAGACTAAACCTTGATCTTTTTTCTGTTGTAACTCTTTTAATTTTAATTCTATTGTTGTTATGTGTTCTTTAGGTTTATTGATCCTCTGACTACACCGTACACATATTTGCTGTACTTGTAGTTTTGTTATTTCCAACCAGTTCCGAATGTTTTCATAATCACCAATAGAATTTTTCCAGTTAATTTCAGTTTAATTGTTTCTAAATTCATTTTCCAGTAACCTTTCCCCTTTTCAATTTCCTCTAGTTTTAGAATTATAACTGGTGATCCGTAGTGGTCATTGCTTGTAAACGGGCATAACTCTATGCAAGATTTTGAGACCATATAGTTAATTGATTTACTTGTTAGAAAATAATCAATTCTTGGTTGTTTTCTTCCTCTTTTAAATGTATATGATTTTAATACTGGGTGCCTACGGCGCCATATATCTTCAACAGATAAGTTTGTTATTAGTTCCTCTATTTCTGTCTGTGATGTACAGTTTTTACTATCCATTTCTAGGGACTGAACACAATCTCCAGCTATTACATGTTTTGTATCATTTTCACTTAAACTTTGTAGTTTTTCACTCATGTGCTTGAAAAATTGTATTTTGTCAATTTCATCATTAGATGTATATATATTAGTCATCCAAAAATTTACTTGTTCTATTTCTATTTTCAATATAATAAATCTTCCATTTATATCTAATGTAATATCTAAAACCTTCAAGTTTAGGCCTTTCCTTATAAGAATCCCTACTCCCCGAGAAGACGAGTTTCCATTGGCCCAGTATGAAGTTCCATTCCATTCATTACCCCATTGCTTTTGTATTTTACAGTCACCACAACGTGTTTCTTAGATTAATACAATATCTATTTTTTGACATATTAACCAATGAAAAATATTCCTTCTCTTTGTATGGTCATTTAAGCCATTAACATTAATAGAGATATATTTCAACTGCATATCCTCTTTTTTTTTCTTCTTTTTTTTTTAAATATATTAAAAGTCACTTCTAGCAATATATGCTCTACTCACAGTTCATATCACCTGTTTATCTTCCTCCATTCTACCCTGTTTAGAGGTTCCCCCCAAAGGGCTCATGGAGGCAGCACTAATAGTCCTCTTTTTTGACACACTGATACACTGCACATGGTCTTGGATCATCGTGGACAGGATGTTAGCTCCATGAGGGCTGATGTGTATGCCTGTGCTATCATTTTGGTCATAGCACGCTTTAATGATTTGTCCTTTACACAAAAAACCCTTTTCTATCTCCATGAAGTTCATATTTGTTTTTTACACAGTGTTTTGACAAGCTATTCACATTAGTAATTGCATTGTTTATTTTGTCACTTTGAGTGCTTTTCCCTCTCTTTGGTAGGATACTACAGAATGAGATTCTAGATCTCGGGAAGTGAAATTTTATTTTCTCTGCAGCTGTTGTAAAGTTAATATTGATGGTGTCAATATTGTTGCTGGCATTCTTTGTCACGTCATTGGTTCCGAGATGAACCACCACATCTTCCACCACCTCAGGATCTATATCTGTGTCTTGATCACACATTTGTAGTAGTTCTTCCACTTTGCCAACTGTTGCACCTGATTTAGACACAATTTTCATAGATGAATCAGCTATCTCTAGTCTATTACAGTTTGAAGCTCCTATTACTAAAGATGTGACTGCAGGTCTTGAAGTGCTTTACTGAAGTGAAAAAGCATGCTCTGAAGGCTAAGGTTGGGTGGGTTTGGAATGACCTTGGCTGAATTCAAGGTCATTTCTACTTACACTCTTGCTAACATTAGTATCTTGGAGAATTTCTGATGTTCCATTGTGTGGGGGCTCTGAAGTGTGTCCAGGTGTTTCCAGTTCTGTATGCCTCAGATCTGGCTTGGGGCAGTCTTTAACCAGGTGAGCAGTGCTCTTACACCTATGGCACTGTTTTTGGACTGAAGGTTTCAAGGGGCACCTAAAAAAGGGGTGATCTGTTCCATCACAAAACCTGCACTGTGTTCTGTTGTTATCTGCATATAGTTTTACAAGATACTTCCCAAATTTCGTCTCATTTGGAATGACAGATTTTGCATTTAGTAATTGCACATATCGCACACCATTTTCAACTTCTGAGTCTTTTAGTGTACCTCTTTTCAGACTACCTGGAACCACTTCACCATACTGTAGCATGCTTGAAGCAATATATGTGTCACTGAGTTCATATGGGGCATCCTTGATTATCACATTTGTTACATTTTTTTCTACGTCGAAAAAACTCAAGAATCTATTTCTCACATTAATAACTGTGTTCATCCACAATCTCCTTTGGAGGTGTCATGACCCGTACTTTGTAGAAACTCCATTTAAACATTGTGTACCTCACTTACTTTAACCGTCACCGCCATGTTCATGTATTCTTCGGAATGCTTCTCGAGTTTACCGACAAGCACAACATAACATAATTTGCATAATGTAGTCACGATATGTAAAGTCGAGAAGCGTTCTGAGAGAAAAATGAACATGGATGTGACGGTTAAAGTAAGTGAGCTACACAATGTTTAAATGGAGTTTCTACAAAGTACGGGTCATGACACCTCCAAAGGAGATTGTGGATGAACACAGTTATGGGTACTGTTTACCACCACAAGCATAGATTTTGTGATTTTGGCTTGGTTTTTGAGGTACCCATTAGAGCCGAGATGACATTTCGACCGGACAGGGAAATGTCTACCTAGTATATTTTTCGTAAATTTCCCAATTCATCAAGCCATAACTTCGTCAATACTTAGCCAATTTTGTTCATCAAACACTCAATGGAAAGATAAATTATTTCTCATTAAGGTAAGATATCCGTCAATGTTGTATAGAACCCATTTATTAAAATAATCACGTTTTAAAAAAATAGGTCCGTTTTTCTTGACCGCCGAATTCCTACGCTTGATACTATAATATATATATGTATACTATTGGTTAAAATTTTTCGTGCCAGGTCCCTGTGTCCAGGACTCGTGCTGTCAGTCGTCATAGGCGCCAATGGCGAATTTGAAATGCATTTGGCAATTTAAAAACAGCATTGGCGAAAGAAGAATTTTTTATGAATCCAAAATTATCCTTCCACTACAGACATTTCCATACGATAGAATTCGCCAATCCTAGCCATACACAAGACAGTGGGACACTGGCTTTATAATTAAGTAAATAAAAGAGGTGTGAACACTCACAGTTTTTCTTTTTAATTTAGTACTTCTGCTGTGATGAAAATTAAGTAAATTATTCCAATCAATTAAGCCCAGTCATTTTTTTCTTTAAATATTTCAATAAAGGATATATGAAAAATAAAGGTAATAGGACTGAAATATTGTGGATATTTGGCATTGTTTCCCCATCTTCTAATCAATACAAAAGAAATTAAAAATTGTCCCCACGAAGCATAAATCGACATGCAACCCGCAAATTTCAACTGGCAAATCCAATTTTTGACCCATAGCTAGCCCTATCCATCCCCTACAAGATCTGAGACTCTGAACTTACTTGGTGAGGCTGTATGTGTGCAACAAGTCGATGGAAGTTAAAGTAGGTTTCATATTTATATGCCTTGTCTAATTCCTTATCGTGTGACTTTTCACTGAGCTTTTTCTTCAGTCCTTTGGCCTCTGATGATTCCAGCGACACTCCTCGGTCATTGGTCAGCTGTCGGATGAGGTCAATCACTTCCTTATCCTTGGTCATTATATCGGCCAGAATGTGTTGTACTCCAGTCTCTACCTCCTTAGGACTGGACAGTCCCTTTTTGTCGGCTCTGACGTACGAGTCCACATTGATCCTCCAGGGTGGGTTAATGTACTGTAGAGCTAGATTTTCTAATCCTAACACTCTGGCCCGCTCAGCTAATGTCCCCTTATGACCAGGTTTGTATGGCGCATACTAAAACACATATAATTAGTTAAAACAACATTGGAAAAGCAGTTTTACAATATTTATTTCCTAGTTTTATTGCAAATAATTGCCTATAGATTTCCTTTAACAGCTGACTTACCAAGGCTTCAACCTCAGACATGCTGACTTACCAAGGCTTCAACCTTAGACATGCTGACTTACCAAGGCGTAAACCACAGACATGCTGACCTACCAAGGCGTAAACCACAGACATGCTGACTTACCAAGGCGTCAACCACTGACATGATGACTTACCAAGGTGTCAACCTCAGACGTGCTGACTTACCAAGGCGTCAACCTCAGACATGCTGACTTACCAAGGCGTCAACCTCAGACATGCTGACTTACCAAGGCATCAACCTCAGACGTGCTGACTTACCAAGGCGTCAACCACAGACATGCTGACTTACCAAGGCTTCAACCTCAGACGTGCTGACTTACCAAGGCGTCAACCTCAGACATGCTGACTTACCAAGGCGTCAACCTCAGACGTGCTGACTTACCAAGGCGTCAACCACTGACATGATGACTTACCAAGGTGTCAACCTCAGACATGCTGACTTACCAAGGCGTCAACCTCAGACATGCTGACTTACCAAGGCATCAACCTCAGACATGCTGACTTACCAAGGTTTCAACCTCAGACATGCTGACTTACCAAGGCATCAACCTCAGACATGCTGACTTACAAAGGTGTCAACCTCAGACATGCTGACTTACCAAGGCATCAACCTCAGACATGCTGACTTACAAAGGTGTCAACCTCAGACATGCTGACGTACCAAGGCTTCAACCTCAGACATGCTGACTTACCAAGGTGTCAACCTCAAACATGCTGACTTACCAAGGCTTCAACCTCAGACATGCTGACTTACCAAGGCGTCAACCTCAGACATGCTGACTTACCAAGGCGTCAACCTCAGACGTGCTGACTTACCAAGGCGTCAACCACTGACATGATGACTTACCAAGGTGTCAACCTCAGACGTGCTGACTTACCAAGGCGTCAACCTCAGACATGCTGACTTACCAAGGCGTCAACCTCAGACATGCTGACTTACCAAGGTTTCAACCTCAGACATGCTGACTTACCAAGGCATCAACCTCAGACATGCTGACTTACAAAGGTGTCAACCTCAGACATGCTGACTTACCAAGGCTTCAACCTCAGACATGCTGACTTACAAAGGTGTCAACCTCAGACATGCTGACGTACCAAGGCTTCAACCTCAGACATGCTGACTTACCAAGGTGTCAACCTCAAACATGCTGACTTACCAAGGCTTCAACCTCAGACATGCTGACTTACCAAAGCTTCAACCTCAGACATGCTGACTTACCAAGGCATCAACCTCAGACATGCTGACTTACAAAGGTGTCAACCTCAGACATGCTGACGTACCAAGGTGTCAACCTCAAACATGCTGACTTACCAAGGGTTCAACCTCAGACATGCTGACTTACCAAAGCTTCAACCTCAGACATGCTGACTTACCAAGGTTTCAACCTCAGACGTGCTGACTTACCAAGGCGTCAACCACTGACATGATGACTTACCAAGGTGTCAACCTCAGACGTGCTGACTTACCAAGGCGTCAACCTCAGACATGCTGACTTACCAAGGCATCAACCTCAGACATGCTGACTTACCAAGGCTTCAACCTCAGACATGCTGACTTACCAAGGCTTCAACCTCAGACGTGCTGACTTACCAAGGCGTCAACCACTGACATGATGACTTACCAAGGTGTCAACCTCAGACGTGCTGACTTACCAAGGCGTCAACCTCAGACATGCTGACTTACCAAGGCTTCAACCTCAGACATGCTGACTTACCAAGGCATCAACCTCAGACATGCTGACTTACAAAGGTGTCAACCTCAGACATGCTGACGTACCAAGGCTTCAACCTCAGACATGCTGACTTACCAAGGTGTCAACCTCAAACATGCTGACTTACCAAGGCTTCAACCTCAGACATGCTGACTTACCAAAGCTTCAACCTCAGACATGCTGACTTACCAAGGTTTCAACCTCAGACGTGCTGACTTACCAAGGCGTCAACCACTGACATGATGACTTACCAAGGTGTCAACCTCAGACGTGCTGACTTACCAAGGCGTCAACCTCAGACATGCTGACTTACCAAGGCATCAACCTCAGACATGCTGACTTACCAAGGCTTCAACCTCAGACATGCTGACTTACCAAGGCATCAACCTCAGACATGCTGACTTACAAAGGTGTCAACCTCAGACATGCTGACTTACCAAGGCTTCAACCTCAGGCATGCTGACTTTCTAAGGTTTTGACCTCAGACATGCTGACTTACCAAGGCTTCAACCTCAGACATGCTGACTTACCAAGGCATCAACCTCAGACATGCTGACTTACCAAGGCTTCGACCTCAGACATGCTGACTTACCAAGGCGTAAACCACAGACATACTGACTTACCAAGGCGTAAACCACAGACATACTGACTTACCAAGGCTTCAACCTCAGACATGCTGACGTACCAAGGCTTCAACCTCAGACATGCTAACTTACCAAGGCGTAAACCACAGACATGCTGACCTACCAAGGCATAAACCACAGACATGCTGACTTACCAAGGCATCAACCTCAGACATGCTGACTTACCAAGGCGTCAACCTCAGACATGCTGACTTACCAAGGCGTCAACCACAGACATGCTGACTTACCAAGGCATCAACCTCAGACATGCTGACTTACCAAGGCGTCAACCACAGACATGCTGACTTACCAAGGCTTCGACCTCAGACATGCATCAACCTCAGACATGCTGACTTACCAAGGCGTCAACCACAGACATGCTGACTTACCAAGGCTTCGACCTCAGACATGCTGACTTACCAAGGCGTAAACCACAGACATGCTGACTTATCAAGGCTTCGACCTCAGACATGCTGTCTAACCAAGGCGTCAACCACTGACATGCCGACTTAAAAAGGCTTCAACCTCAGACGTGCTGACTTACCAAGGCGTCAACCACTGACATGATGACTTACCAAGGTGTCAACCTCAGACGTGCTGACTTACCAAGGCGTCAACCTCAGACATGCTGACTTACCAAGGCGTCAACCTCAGACATGCTGACTTACCAAGGCGTCAACCTCAGACATGCTGACTTACCAAGGCATCAACCTCAGACATGCTGACTTACCAAGGCGTCAACCACAGACATGCTGACTTACCAAGGCTTCAACCTCAGACATGCTGACTTACCAAGGCGTCAACCTCAGACATGCTGACTTACCAAGGCGTCAACCTCAGACATGCTGACTTACCAAGGCTTCAACATCAGACATGCTGACTTACCAAAGCTTCAACCTCAGACATGCTGACTTACCAAGGTTTCAACCTCAGACGTGCTGACTTACCAAGGCTTCAACCACTGACATGATGACTTACCAAGGTGTCAACCTCAGACGTGCTGACTTACTAAGGCGTCAACCTCAGACGTGCTGACTTACCAAGGCTTCAACCACTGACATGATGACTTACAAAGGTGTCAACCTCAGACGTGCTGACTTACCAAGGCGTCAACCTCAGACATGCTGACTTACCAAGGCATCAACCTCAGACATGCTGACTTACAAAGGTGTCAACCTCAGACATGCTGACGTTACCAAGGCTTCAACCTCAGACATGCTGACTTACCAAGGTGTCAACCTCAACATGCTGACTTACCAAGGCTTCAACCTCAGACATGCTGACTTACCAAAGCTTCAACCTCAGACATGCTGACTTACCAAGGTTTCAACCTCAGACGTGCTGACTTACCAAGGCGTCAACCACTGACATGATGACTTACCAAGGTGTCAACCTCAGACGTGCTGACTTACCAAGGCGTCAACCTCAGACATGCTGACTTACCAAGGCATCAACCTCAGACATGCTGACTTACCAAGGCTTCAACCTCAGACATGCTGACTTACCAAGGCATCAACCTCAGACATGCTCACTTACCAAGGCTTCAACCTCAGACGTGCTGACTTACCAAGGCGTCAACCTCAGACGTGCTGACTTACCAAGGCGTCAACCTGACTGTGACTTACCAAGGGTCAACCTCAGACATGCTGACTTACCAAGGCTCAACCTCAGACATGCTGACTTACCAAGGCATCAACCTCAGACATGCTGACTTACAAGGTCAACCTCAGACATGCTGACTTACCAAGGCTCAACCTCAGACATGCTGACTTACCAAGGCGTCAACCTCATTCACCAGACATGCTGACTTACCAAGGCGTGTCAACCTCAGACATGCTGACTTACCAAGGCGTCAACCTCAGACTGCTGACTTACCAAGGCTCAACCTCAGACATGCTGACTTACAAAGGTGTCAACCTCAGACATACTGACTTACAAGGCATCAACCCAACCTCAGACATGCTGACTTACCAAGGCTCAACCTCAGACATGCTGACTTACCAAGGCTTCAACCTCAGACATGCTGACTTACCAAGGCTTCAACCTCAGACATGCTGACTTACCAAGGCTTCAACCTCAGACATGCTGACTTACCAAGGCGTCAACCTCAGACATGCTGACTTACCAAGGCGTCAACCTCAGACATGCTGACTTACCAAGGCTTCAACCTCAGACATGCTGACTTACCAAGGCGTCAACCTCAGACATGCTGACTTACCAAGGCTTCAACCACAGACATGCTGACTTACCAAGGCTTCAACCTCAGACATGCTGACTTACCAAGGCGTCAACCTCAGACATGCTGACTTACCAAGGCGTCAACCTCAGACATGCTGACTTACCAAGGCTTCAACCTCAGACATGCTGACTTACCAAGGCGTCAACCACAGACATGCTGACTTACCAAGGCGTCAACCACAGACATGCTGACTTACCAAGGCTTCAACCTAAGACATGCTGACTTACCAAGGTGTCAACCTCAACGTGCTGACTTACCAAGGCTTCAACCTCAGACATGCTGACTTACCAAGGCATCAACCTCAGACATGCTGACTTACCAAGGCATCAACCTCAGACATGCTGACTTACCAAGGCATCAACCTCAGACATGCTGACTTACCAAGGCTTCAACCACAGACATGCTGACTTACCAAGGCTTCAACCTCAGACATGCTGACTTACCAAGGCTTCAACCTCAGACATGCTGACTTACCAAGGCGTCAACCTCAGACATGCTGACTTACCAAGGCTTCAACCTCAGACATGCTGACTTACCAAGGCTTCAACCTCAGACATGCTGACTTACCAAGGCGTCAACCTCAGACATGCTGACTTACCAAGGCGTCAACCTCAGACATGCTGACTTACCAAGGCTCAACCTCAGACATGCTGACTTACCAAGGCTCAACCTCAGACATGCTGACTTACCAAGGCTCAACCTCAGACATGCTGACTTACCAAGGCGTCAACCTCAGACATGCTGACTTACCAAGTCAACCCAGGACTTACCAAGGCTCAACCTCAGACATGCTGACTTACCAAGGTGTCAACCTCAGACATGCTGACTTACCAAGGCTTCAACCTCAGACATGCTGACTTACCAAGGCTTCAACCTCAGACATGCTGACTTACCAAGGCTTCAACCTCAGACATGCTGACTTACCAAGGCTTCAACCTCAGACATGCTGACTTACCAAGGCGTCAACCTCAGACATGCTGACTTACCAAGGCGTCAACCTCAGACGTGCTGACTTACCAAGGCGTCAACCACAGACATGCTGACTTACCAAGGTGTCAACCTCAGACGTGCTGACTTACCAAGGCGTCAACCTCAGACATGCTGACTTACCAAGGCATCAACCTCAGACATGCTGACTTACAAAGGTGTCAACCTCAGACATGCTGACTTACCAAGGCTTCAACCTCAGACATGCTGACTTACCAAGGCATCAACCTCAGACATGCTGACTTACCAAGGCATCAACCTCAGACATGCTGACTTACCAAGGCTTCAACCTCAGACATGCTGACTTACAAAGGCGTCAACCTCAGACATGCTGACTTACCAAGGCGTCAACCTCAGACATGCTGACTTACCAAGGCATGCTGACGTACCAAGGTGTCAACCTCAGACGTGCTGACTTACCAAGGCGTCAACCTCAGACATGCTGACTTACCAAGGCTTCAACCTCAGACATGCTGACTTACCAAGGCGTCAACCTCAGACATGCTGACTTACCAAGGCGTCAACCTCAGACATGCTGACTTACCAAGGCGTCAACCTCAGACATGCTGACTTACCAAGGTGTCAACCTCAGACATGCTGACTTACCAAGGCTTGGACCTCGAGCTCAGACATGCTGACTTACCAAGACATCAACCACAGACATGCTGACTTACCAAGGCTTCAACCTCAGACATGCTGACTTACCAAGGCTTCAACCTCAGACATGCTGACTTACCAAGGCTTCAACCTCAGACATGCTGACTTACCAAGGCTTCAACCTCAGACATGCTGACTTACCAAGGCTTCAACCTCAGACATGCTGACTTACCAAGGCTTCAACCACAGACATGCTGACTTACCAAGGCTTCAACCTCAGACATGCTGACTTACCAAGGCTTCAACCTCAGACATGCTGACTTACCAAGGCTTCGACCTCAGACATGCTGACTTACCAAGGCGTCAACCACAGACATGCTGACTTACCAAGGCTTCGACCTCAGACATGCTGATTTACCAAGGCGTCAACCACAGACATGCTGACTTACCAAGGCTTCGACCTCAGACATGCTGACTTACCAAGGTGTCAACCTCAGACATGCTGACTTACCAAGGCTTCAACCTCAGACATGCTGACTTACCAAGGCATCAACCTCAGACATGCTGACTTACCAAGGCTTCAACCTCAGACATGCTGACTTACCAAGGCATCAACCTCAGACATGCTGACTTACCAAGGCTTCAACCTCAGACATGCTGACTTACCAAGGCATCAACCTTACCAAGGCTTCAACCTCAGACATGCTGACTTACCAAGGCTTCAACCTCAGACATGCTGACTTACCAAGGCGTCAACCACAGACATGCTGACTTACCAAGGCTTCAACCTCAGACATGCTGACTTACCAAGGCGTCAACCTCAGACATGCTGACTTACCAAGGTGTCAACCTCAGACATGCTGACTTACCAAGGCGTCAACCTCAGACATGCTGACTTACCAAGGCGTCAACCTCAGACATGCTGACTTACCAAGGCGTCAACCTCAGACATGCTGACTTACCAAGGCTCAACCTCAGACATGCTGACTTACCAAGGCGTCAACCTCAGACATGCTGACTTACCAAGGCGTCAACCCAGACATGCTGACTTACCAAGGTGTCAACCTCAGACTGCTGACTTACCAAGGCTCAACCTCAGACATGACTTACCAAGGTGTCAACTCAACCTGACTTACCAGACATGCTGACTTACCAAGGCTTCAACCTCAGACATGCTGACTTACCAAGGTTCAACCTCAGACATGCTGACTTACCAAGGCTTCAACCTCAGACATGCTGACTTACCAAGGCTTCAACCTCAGACATGCTGACTTACCAAGGCGTCAACCTCAGACATGCTGACTTACCAAGGCTTCAACCTCAGACATGCTGACTTACCAAGGTGTCAACCTCAGACATGCTGACTTACCAAGGCTTCAACCTCAGACATGCTGACTTACCAAGGCATCAACCTCAGACATGCTGACTTACCAAGGTGTCAACCTCAGACATGCTGACTTACCAAGGCTTCAACCTCAGACATGCTGACTTACCAAGGCGTCAACCTCAGACATGCTGACTTACCAAGGCTTCAACCTCAGACATGCTGACTTACCAAGGTCAACACATGCTGACTTACCAAGGTCAACCTCAGACATGCTGACTTACCAAGGCTTCAACCTCAGACATGCTGACTGGCTGACTTACAAGGTTAACCTCAGACATGCTGACTTACCAAGGCTTCAACCTCAGACATGCTGACTTACCAAGGCATCAACCTCAGACATGCTGACTTACCAAGGCTTCAACCTCAGCATGCTGACTTATCTGAACTTACCAAGGCTTCAACCTCAGACATGCTGACTTACCAAGGCTTCAACCTCAGACATGCTGACTTACCAAGGCGTCAACCTCAGACATGCTGACTTACCAAGGCGTCAACCACAGACATGCTGACTTACCAAGGCATCAACCTCAGACATGCTGACTTACCAAGGCGTCAACCACAGACATGCTGACTTACCAAGGCTTCGACCTCAGACATGCTGACTTACCAAGGCGTCAACCACAGACATGCTGACTTACCAAGGCTTCAACCTCAGACATGCTGACTTACCAAGGTTACCAAGGCATCAACCTCAGACATGCTGACTTACCAAGGCGTCAACCTCAGACATGCTGACTTACCAAGGCTTCAACCTCAGACATGCTGACTTACCAAGGTGTCAACCTCAGACATGCTGACTTACCAAGGCTTCAACCTCAGACATGCTGACTTACCAAGGCTTCAACCTCAGACATGCTGACTTACCAAGGCTTCAACCTCAGACATGCTGACTTACCAAGGTTTCAACCTCAGACATGCTGACTTACCAAGGCGTCAACCTCAGACATGCTGACTTACCAAGGCGTCAACCTCAGACATGCTGACTTACCAAGGCGTCAACCTCAGACATGCTGACTTACCAAGGCGTCAACCTCAGACATGCTGACTTACCAAGGCGTCAACCTCAGACATGCTGACTTACCAAGGCGTCAACCTCAGACATGCTGACTTACCAAGGCTTCAACCTCAGACATGCTGACTTACCAAGGCATCAACCTCAGACATGCTGACTTACAAAGGTGTCAACCTCAGACATGCTGACGTACCAAGGCTTCAACCTCAGACATGCTGACTTACCAAGGCTTCAACCTCAGACATGCTGACTTACCAAGGCTTCAACCTCAGACATGCTGACTTACCAAGGCTTCAACCTCAGACATGCTGACTTACCAAGGCTTCAACCTCAGACATGCTGACTTACCAAGGCTCAACCTCAGACATGCTGACTTACCAAGGCGTCAACCACAGACATGCTGACTTACCGAGGCTTCGACCTCAGACATGCTGACTTACCAAGGCGTCAACCACAGACATGCTGACTTACCAAGGCTTCAACCTCAGACATGCTGACTTACCAAGGCGTCAACCTCAGACATGCTGACTTACCAAGGCGTCAACCTCAGACATGCTGACTTACCAAGGCATCAACCTCAGACATGCTGACTTACCAAGGCTCAACCTCAGACATGCTGACTTACCAAGGCGTCAACCTGAGACATGCTGACTTACCAAGGCTTCAACCTCAGACATGCTGACTTACCAAGGCTTCAACCACAGACATGCTGACTTACCAAGGCTTCAACCTCAGACATGCTGACTTACCAAGGCGTCAACCACAGACATGCTGACTTACCAAGGCTTCGACCTCAGACATGCTGACTTACCAAGGCGTCAACCTCAGACATGCTGACTTACCAAGGCTTCAACCTCAGACGTGCTGACTTACCAAGGCGTCAACCTCAGACATGCTGACTTACCAAGGCGTCAACCTCAGACATGCTGACTTACCAAGGCGTCAACCTCAGACATGCTGACTTACCAAGGCATCAACCTCAACCTCAGACATGCTGACTTACCAAGGTGTCAACCTCAGACATGCTGACTTACCAAGGCTCAACCTCAGACATGCTGACTTACCAAGGTGTCAACCTCAGACATGCTGACTTACCAAGGCTTCAACCTCAGACATGCTGACTTACCAAGGCTCAACCTCAGACATGCTGACTTACCAAGGCCAACCTCAGACATGCTGACTTACCAAGGCTTCAACCTCAGACATGCTGACTTACCAAGGTGTCAACCTCAGACATGCTGACTTACCAAGGCTGTCAACCTCAGACATGCTGACTTACCAAGGCTCAACCTCAGACATGCTGACTTACCAAGGCTTCAACCTCAGACATGCTGACTTACCAAGGCTTCAACCTCAGACATGCTGACTTACCAAGGCTCAACCTCAGACATGCTGACTTACCAAGGCTTCAACCTCAGACATGCTGACTTACCAAGGCTTCAACCTCAGACATGCTGACTTACCAAGGCTTCAACCTCAGACATGCTGACTTACCAAGGCATTCAACCTCAGACATGCTGACTTACCAAGGCATCAACCTCAGACATGCTGACTTACCAAGGCGTCAACCACAGACATGCTGACTTACCAAGGCTTCAACCTCAGACATGCTGACTTACCAAGGCTTCAACCTCAGACATGCTGACTTACCAAGGCTTCAACCTCAGACATGCTGACTTACCAAGGCTTCAACCTCAGACAACATGCTGACTTACCAAGGCTTCAACCTCAGACATGCTGACTTACCAAGGCTTCAACCTCAGACATGCTGACTTACCAAGGCGTCAACCTCAGACATGCTGACTTACCAAGGACTTACCTCAACCTCAGACATGCTGACTTACCAAGGCTGCAACCTCAGACATGCTGACTTACCAAGGCATCAACCTCAGACATGCTGACTTACCAAGGTGTCAACCTCAGACATGCTGACTTACCAAGGCTTCAACCTCAGACATGCTGACTTACCAAGGCTTCAACCTCAGACATGCTGACTTACCAAGGCTTCAACCTCAGACATGCTGACTTACCAAGGCGTCAACCTCAGACATGCTGACTTACCAAGGCGTCAACCTCAGACATGCTGACTTACCAAGGTGTCAACCTCAGACATGCTGACTTACAAAGGTGTCAACCTCAGACATGCTGACTTACAAAGGTGTCAACCTCAGACATGCTGACTTACCAAGGCTCAACCTCAGACATGCTGACTTACCAAGGTTTCAACCTCAGACATGCTGACTTACCAAGGCATCAACCTCAGACATGCTGACTTACAAAGGTGTCAACCTCAGACATGCTGACTTACCAAGGTGTCAACCTCAGACATGCTGACTTACCAAGGTGTCAACCTCAGACATGCTGACTTACCAAGGCGTCAACCTCAGACATGCTGACTTACCAAGGCGTCAACCTCAGACATGCTGACTTACCAAGGCTCAACCTCAGACATGCTGACTTACCAAGGCTGTCAACCTCAGACATGCTGACTTACCAAGGCTCAACCTCAGACATGCTGACTTACCAAGGCTGTCAACCTCAGACATGCTGACTTACCAAGGCTTCAACCTCAGACATGCTGACTTACCAAGGCTTCAACCTCAGACATGCTGACTTACCAAGGCTTCAACCTCAGACATGCTGACTTACCAAGGCTTCAACCTCAGACATGCTGACTTACCAAGGCTTCAACCTCAGACATGCTGACTTACCAAGGCTTCAACCTCAGACATGCTGACTTACCAAGGCTTCAACCTCAGACATGCTGACTTACCAAGGCTTCAACCTCAGACATGCTGACTTACCAAGGCATCAACCACAGACATGCTGACTTACCAAGGCTTCAACCACAGACATTCTGACTTACCAAGGCTTGGACCTCGAGCTCAGACATGCTGACTTACCAAGGCATCGACCTCAGACATGCTGACTTACCAAGGCTTCAACCACAGACATGCTGACTTACCAAGGCTTCAACCTCAGACATGCTGACTTACCAAGGCTTCAACCTCAGACATGCTGACTTACCAAGGCTTCAACCACAGACATGCTGACTTACCAAGGCTTCGACCTCAGACATGCTGACTTACCAAGGCGTCAACCTCAGACATGCTGACTTACCAAGGCTTCAACCTCAGACATGCTGACTTACCAAGGCGTCAACCTCAGACATGCTGACTTACCAAGGCTTCAACCTCAGACATGCTGACTTACCAAGGCGTCAACCTCAGACATGCTGACTTACCAAGGCTTCAACCTCAGACATGCTGACTTACCAAGGCGTCAACCTCAGACATGCTGACTTACCAAGGCGTCAACCTCAGACATGCTGACTTACCAAGGCGTCAACCTCAGACATGCTGACTTACCAAGGCGTCAACCTCAGACATGCTGACTTACCAAGGCGTCAACCTCAGACATGCTGACTTACCAAGGCTTCAACCTCAGACATGCTGACTTACCAAGGCTTCAACCTCAGACATGCTGACTTACCAAGAGTCAACCTCAGACATGCTGACTTACAAGACGTCAACCTCAGACATGCTGACTTACCAAGGCATCAACCTCAGACATGCTGACTTACAAAGGTGTCAACCTCAGACATGCTGACTTACAAAGGTGTCAACCTCAAACATGCTGACTTTTATAATTACCAAGGTGTTGAACTCAGGAATGCTGACTTACCAAGGCTTCAACCTCAGACATAAGGACTGAATTTTCCAGGGCACATTTGAGTTCTCTGGTCAGCTTCCCCATCTTCTTCACAGCTTTTAACACCACAGTAGCCTTGGTTTCAACAGCTCTGAAACAAGTAACCACTTGCATGAAGTAACAGGTAATGAATTGTACATAATTATTGACGAGTAAAACCTAGAAGGGAACAGATAGAAATACTTCTAATCATTTATAGAATGCTCTATAGATTGATGCTAACTACTGTAAAAACTTTTTCTTTGGTAAAATAAAATTATATTTATATCTTAATGTTTTTGCAGAGATTTTTTAAATAAGAAGTCAATATTACAATATAATATAGGAGATGAGTCATAGTAAGTTTTTTCTTCAGTCAAAGTAATTGGACAAATAAACCCTGTTTGAAGTTGAGATTGAAATATAGAACCTAAAGCAAGCAGCAAGCAAGTAAACAAGCAAGGACAGACGGACAGACCTTCTCTCTATATATAGCTACTAGAACTTGGAACTGTGGGGCTTTTAATGACCCAATACCTTTTTAATAAATGCTGGATAAAATAACATGTATTGCTGTTCTAGACTTAATAACAGACAGGCCAGCTGGTATTCAAGAGACGGTATTGACTGGCAGCACCCACTCATGATTCTCTCATTAGTAATCATCTACAGGTTATAATCATCTACTGATAATCCACTAATCACAAATCATCAGGAAATCTACAGAGCTGCATATTAACCAATCATCATTCACCTGCAGGCTAAATCACTGTTTGTAGAATTTTAATCAGCTACATTAATCAGTGTCTGGTTCCACAAGGATGATCATCAATAACCACTTTTCAATGATTTACTACAATTATATACTCAACATCGAAAAAATCCTTCATCTCCATCACAACAGTTTAGAAAATATTGTTTAGTTTTAACCTTCTTCTTTTAGAGCAATAACTTTCAGGATTCTTGCAAATCCTTTCATCATAACCTGTGACTGTGTTGGTAAATAGTTACATTGATAGCTATCCCACTGGGAATGACCATGATGGTAAATAGTTACACTGATGGCTATCCCACTGGGAATGTCAATGACCATGTTGGTAAATAGTTACACTGATGACTATCCCACTGGGTATGACCATGTTGGTAAATAGTTACATTGATGGCTATCCCACCTGGAATGACCATATTGGTAAATAGTTACATTGATGGCTATCCCACTGGGAATGACCGTGTTGGTAAATAGTTACAGTGATGGCTATCCCACTAGGAATGACCTTATTGGTAAATAATTACATTGATGGCTATCCCACTGGGTATGACCATGTTGGTAAATAGTTACATTGATGGCTATCCCACTAGGAATGACTGTGTTGGTAAATAGTTACACTGATGGCTATCCCACTGGGTATGACTGTGTTGGTAAATAGTTACATTGATGGCTATCCCACTAGGAATGACCATTGGAATGACCATATTGGTATATAGTTACATTGATGACTATCCCACTAGAATGACCTTGTTGGTAAATAGTTACATTGATGGCTATCCCACTTGGTATGACCGTGTTGGTAAATAGTTACACTGATGGCTATCCCACTAGGAATGACCGTGTTGGTAAATAGTTACACTGATGACTATCCCACTGGGAATGTCAATGACCATGTTGGTAAATAGTTACGCTGATGACTATCCCACTAGGAATGACCATGTTGGTAAATAGTTACACTGATGGCTATCCCACTAGGAATGACCGTGTTGGTAAATAGTTACATTGATGAATATCCCACTTGGTATGACCATGTTGGTAAATAGTTACACTGATGGCTATCCCACTAGGAATGACCGTGTTGGTAAATAGTTACATTGATGACTATCCCACTGGGAATGACCATGTTGGTAAATTGTTACATTGATGGCTATCCCACTGGGAATGACCATGATGGTAAATAGTTACACTGATGGCTATCCCACTGGGAATGTCAATGACCATGTTGGTAAATAGTTACACTGATGACTATCCCACTGGGTATGACCATGATGATAAATAGTTACATTGATGGCTATCCCACTGGGTATAACTGTGTTCGTAAATAGTTACACTGATGGCTATCCCACTAGGAATGACCATATTGGTAAATAGTTACATTGATGAATATCCCACTGGGAATGACCGTGTTGGTAAATAGTTACAGTGATGGCTATCCCACTAGGAATGACCATATTGGTAAATAATTACACTGATGGCTATCCCACTTGGAATGACCATGTTGGTAAATAGTTACATTGATGGCTATCCCACTGGGAATGACCGTGTTGGTAAATAGTTACATTGATGGCTATCCCACTAGGAATGACCATATTGGTAAATAGTTACATTGATGGCTATCCCACTAGAATGACCTTGTTGGTAAATAGTTACATTGATGGCTATCCCACTTGGTATGACCGTGTTGGTAAATAGTTACACTGATGGCTATCCCACTAGGAATGACCATGTTGGTAAATAGTTACATTGATGGCTATCCCACTTGGAATGACCATGTTGGTAAATAGTTACATTGATGGCTATCCCACTTGGTATGACCATGTTGGTAAATAGTTACATTGATGGCTATCCACTTGGAATGACCATGTTGGTAAATAGTTACATTGATGGCTATCCACTGGAATGACCTGTTGGTAATAGTTACATTGATGGCTATCCACTTGGAATGACCATGTTGGTAAATAGTTACATTGATGGCTATCCTACTTGGAATGACCATGTTGGTAAATAGTTACATTGATGGCTATCCACTGGATGACCATGTTGTAAATAGTTACATTGATGGCTATCCCACTTGGAATGACCATGTTGGTAAATAGTTACATTGATGGCTATCCTACTTGGAATGACCATGTTGGTAAATAGTTACATTGATGGCTATCCAACTTGGTATGACCATGTTGGTAAATAGTTACATTGATGGCTATCCCACTTGGAATGACCATGTTGGTAATTAGTTACACTGATGGCTATCCTACTTGGAATGACCATGTTGGTAAATAGTTACATTGATGGCTATCCCACTAGGAATGACCATGATCGTAAATAGTTACACTGATGATCACTATCCCACTGGGAATGTCAATGACCATGTTGGTAAATAGTTACATTGATGGCTATCCCACTTGGAATGACCATGTTGGTAAATAGTTACATTGATGGCTATCCCACTTGGAATGACCATGTTGGTAAATAGTTACATTGATGGCTATCCCACTGGGAATGACCGTGTTAGTAAATAGTTACATTGATGGCTATCCCACTTGGAATGACCATGTTGGTAAATAGTTACATTGATGGCTATCCTACTTGGAATGACCATGTTGGTAAATAGTTACATTGATGGCTATCCCACTGGGAATGACCGTGTTAGTAAATAGTTACATTGATGGCTATCCCACTTGGAATGACCATGTTGGTAAATAGTTACATTGATGGCTATCCTACTTGGAATGACCATGTTGGTAAATAGTTACATTGATGGCTATCCTACTTGGTATGACCATGTTGGTAAATAGTTACATTGATGGCTATCCCACTTGGAATGACCATGTTGGTAAATAGTTACATTGATGGCTATCCCACTTGGAATGACCATGTTGGTAAATAGTTACATTGATGGCTATCCTACTTGGAATGACCATGTTGGTAAATAGTTACATTGATGGCTATCCCACTGGAATGACCATGATCGTAAATAGTTACACTGATGATCACTATCCACTGGAATGTAATGACCATGTTGGTAAATAGTTACATTGATGGCTATCCCACTTGGAATGACCATGTTGGTAAATAGTTACATTGATGGCTATCCTACTTGGAATGACCATGTTGGTAAATAGTTACATTGATGGCTATCCCACTAGGAATGACCATGTTGGTAAATAGTTACATTGATGGCTATCCCACTAGGAATGACCATGTTGGTAAATAGTTACATTGATGGCTATCCATCACCTTTGGTAAATAACATTGTGTTGGTAAATAGTTACACTGATGGCTATCCAACTAGGAATGACCATGTTGGTAAATAGTTAGACTGATGGCTATCCCACTAGGAATGACCATGTTGGTAAATAGTCACACTGATGGCTATCCCACTTGGAATGTCAATGACCATGTTGGTAAATAGTTACACTGATGACTATCCCACTTGGAATGTCAATGACCATGTTGGTAAATAGTTTCACTGATGACTATCCCACTTGGAATGTCAATGACCATGTTGGTAAATAGTTTCACTGATGACTATCCCACTTGGAATGTCAATGACCATGTTGGTAAATAGTTTCACTGATGACTATCCCACTTGGAATGTCAATGACCATGTTGGTAAATAGTTTCACTGATGACTATCCCACTTGGAATGTCAATGACCATGTTGGTAAATAGTTTCACTGATGACTATCCCACTTGGAATGTCAATGACCATGTTGGTAAATAGTTACACTGATGACTATCCCACTTGGAATGTCAATGACCATGTTGGTAAATAGTTTCACTGATGACTATCCCACTTGGAATGTCAATGACCATGTTGGTAAATAGTTTCACTGATGACTATCCCACTTGGAATGTCAATGACCATGTTGGTAAATAGTTTCACTGATGACTATCCCACTTGGAATGTCAATGACCATGTTGGTAAATAGTTACATTGATGACTATCCCACTTGGAATGTCAATGACCATGTTGGTAAATAGTTACACTGATGACTATATATATCCCACTAGGAATGACCATGTTGGTAAATAGTTTCACTGATGACTATCCCACTTGGAATGTCAATGACCATGTTGGTAAATAGTTAGACTGATGGCTATCCCACTAGGAATGACCATGTTGGTAAATAGTCACACTGATGGCTATCCCACTTGGAATGTCAATGACCATGTTGGTAAATAGTTTCACTGATGACTATCCCACTTGGAATGTCAATGACCATGTTGGTAAATAGTTTCACTGATGACTATCCCACTTGGAATGTCAATGACCATGTTGGTAAATAGTTACATTGATGACTATCCCACAAGGAATGACCATATTGGTATATAGTTACATTGATGAATATCCCACTTGGTATGAATGTGTTGGTAAATAGTTACACTGATGGCTATCCCACTAGGAATGACCGTGTTGGTAAATTGTTACATTGATGACTATCCCACTGGGTATGACCGTTTTGGTAAATAGTTACATTTATGGCTATTTTCCTTCCTGTGGTGGGCCTAAAATTTGCTGTGTATGGTACCTCCATGTACCTTTCCCACGTTGAATAACAATTGGTAAATATTTTGATTTTTTTTTTTCAATCTTTTAGAAACTGATATCTTATTATACATCCTCATAAAAATTGTACCTGTACATTATTGTACATTATTGCCTGTCACAGCCCAGGTATCACTAATATAGGTACCAACATCATCAATAGAACTTGTCTTTACTTTTTATCAACTTTCTAAACCAGGGATTTTAACTGGAATAAGACTAAAGTATATTAGACATTTCAGACATATCATCAGATGATTTAATAGGTAAACAAAGATGAATAGCCAGTGGCTCTCATGTGATTCTGTCATGTTAATTAATAGATCGACAGACAGCTGTTGGTGACAGCTCTAACTAGATTAATATATCAACGATGACAGAAGACCAATCTAAAACCCCTCAGCAGTGCAAACGCTGGTGGTATCTTATCATTAACAAGAGGCCCAGAGGGCCTGTATCGCTCACCTGGTTTGTAATGCCAAGTAATGTTCTGAATACAGGTTCATTGTTTCTTTTCTGAAGGAATTTGAATATTTACGTCTAAATTTCCTATTGGGCCCCACCCCTCCTGCCCCCATGGGGTCAGAGCCAATATTTATACAAGTTCTGTTCCCCTTCCCCCAAGGATGTTTGTGGCCAAATTTGGTTACAATCCATGCAGAAAGCTAGGACAAGTAGCGATTTAAAGGATTTACCTATATTTCTCCTATTGGACCCCGCCTCTCCTGCCCCGTGAGGGTCAGAGCCGAAATTTATAAATGTTCTGTTCCCCTTCCCCCAAGGATGTTTTTGGCTAAATATGGTTACAATCCATGTAGAAATCTAGGACAAGTAGACTTCCGGCTGAATGGCTGACCGAACAGGTTGGTAAGTGACCAGCTCCACTATTTCCTTGTCGGTATTACACCAACGCATCATTTCAAGTCACTCGTTACAGTGTGAAGTCATTAACTACATTGGTGCTATTATATGAGTCAATATTTGATCTAATTTATGTGTTAAAGAAATGTTCTAAAGGCCTAAAACTCACATTTTATTGGTGACCTTGACGAACGTACGCGTATACATATACAGGTACGTGTACCTGAACTTATAACCGTGTGTGTATTACGTGCTCAGTGACTACACAGAGACTCGTAACAATTCTACGTAACACTTTAGATTCATATCGGTCATATATATCTACTGTACATTTCATTTATATACGGGGTCAACATGGACACTAATATTAATGACACCCGAGCTGCAGTGACCGATGCTACGATGGATACGAACAATGTGTCATCCATGTATACATGTAATGGATTCAGTGACATCGCTGCCTGCTTTGCGCGATTACATGTACAGGTCTCATCGGTACAGACTCAAATAGGTGCCTTAACCAAATCGGTTTCATGTTTGGAAACCTTTGCCGACAACACCAACTCAGCTATCAGTGAGCTACACGAAAAAACTCTCCCTAATCTAGAATCAAAATTAACAGAAAAAATAACTGAAGAGGAAAATAGCAGGATAAAACTTGATATGTGGACCCGTAAGTGGAACCTAGTCATTAGAGGGGTACCGGGACCCCTGAAGGAAGTACCGCGAGCTACGGAGAAGATCGTACGCACATTTCTAGTTGACTCGCTTGGTTATACTCGCGAAAGTGCTAACCAATTACTGTTAACGGCCGTTCATCGACTTCCTGGAGGATCGGACGGTAAGAATAACATCATCATAAGACTCAGCAGTCTATTAGACCGTGACGAAATACTTGAGGCAGCCTACAAACTTCCCCGTGGAAGTGGCATCAGTGTAGTCCCCGCCGATGTCCCCCCGTCCGTCAGTAAACGTCGAGCTGAGCTCCTGAAGTCCAGACGAGAAATGCCAGTACATGAACGGTCCAAATACAAGCTAGTGTACATGAAGGAATTCCCCTTTGTTGACATGATAAAAAAACGACAATAAAATATCAAAAATTAGTTGAAAAATGATAGAAATCGTTTTATTGTTGAAATGCTTTAATCCGAAATATATACATTTGTACAAAATATTTCCGAAAACGAATTCTGAAAAAATACATTAATTTTGATTAAGTTTAATTTCAATAAGAAATGTATGCATATTGGTAATCCAGTAAACACTGCGATTTATCCTAATTATTACTGACTTCGTATGTATATTTGTTACATTTGCGTAGTTAATTTGGTAAAGACATGTTATAATAAAGTACATATCCATACCCATGATGGGAAGAATATAATACATATAAATATGATGAAGTGGAAGATAACTTTAAGTAAAATCCACAATATCTGGTCATATACATATATTTTTTTTCTTCATTTAAAATCCCATCTACACACGTATATATATATATGCTTGTGCAAATAATGAATATATGTATATGAAGTGAATATTATGTGACGATGTAAGTAGAATTTACATTGAAAATGGTTTTATTCCCTTTCCGCATGTGTTCTGATCGTATATCACCGATATATAAATATGGACACGCGCGCACACACACATGCAGGGAATGTTTTTGTCGTATTCTTGTAGGCCTTTGGGTGTCAATGATATCGAATAGTCACGTGCACCTCTACAGCTAAATGTATTAGTAACACATACGAAATGGGACTAAAAACCAGATTAACAACCTTATATGGTAATATAATATGGGATGTACACTAGTGTTTGGTTTAGTGTTTATGCAAAATGTACATGTTTGAGTGCGTTGTACTATGAATAAATATCTATTAATTCATTTAAAAGTCCGCCTTCACATGTATTTATATAAACTTATACAAAATAATGAACATAATATGTATTGTTATGTGACTGTATAGGCGTAGTTCGGTTTGAAAAAGGTTTATTCACTGATGACTTTTCCGCATGTGTTCCGATCGTAATCTCTGAATACATATGTGGACACGCGCGCGAGTACACATAAATGCGATGGATGTTTTTTGTATTATTTTGTAAGCCTATGTGTGCCAATGTCGATGAGATCGTATAGTCACGTGCACTCTTACAGGTAAATTTAGTAGTAACACGTGCGGAATAGGACTAAAATTATCGGCGTGGCTCAAATTTACACCCCTATATGGTCACATATTCCGGAATGTGCATTGGTTTTTGTATAAGTATATATATACGGAATGTAGTTGTATTTTATTTGGAAATATGGATGAAATTGTAACATACAAAACAATTGTACATTACATCCTAACCCCTTTTTATTTCTCAAGGCTCGTTGTATGTATACATACACTGAATAGTAAGACTACTGTGTAGTTGGCAAATACTATTCCAAATCATTTTTCTTACTCGTGTTTATTTTCATATTATATCACGATTGTTTTTCGGTCTCTATTTTTTATTTCATTTTTTTTTTTTTTTTTTTTTATTATTTTCTTTTCTATCACTACCAAGGGAGGTAATTGGTATAACTTGCTAAAGAATATGCTATTCTTTACTCTTCTGTTCAGAATATAAATAAGGTGTGCAGAATATAAAAAAAAAATATGGATTTAGAATGTCAACAACGGAAGAGTTTGAAGCGTTTTGCTTAATGATTTATTTTCTAATATCTTTTTTGTTAAAATATTTAGCTTCAAATTATCAACATGTATCTCAGAATATGAACAGTCATACATACTATCTAATCCTCAAATATAGCCAAGATAAGTCTCCATATCTTAAGGTTTATGTAATTATCACTCATGTTTTACTTCCTCCACAATTACATCTCTTATTTACTATGATGATTTTTGATAATGGTTGATAAATTATATTGCTCAGATAGGGTAGGAACAGTGATTGACTTTTTATCAGACTGGTTCTCTGGTGTATTTCTGTCCTTTTTCAAAAATATCAATTTCCAATTATTCAAATATCAAATTTTATATATTTGTGGTGATATTCACCCGAATCCCGGTCCACAATACAATACTCAGTTAGAAAACTTATCTTTATGCCACATCAACATTTGCTCTTTACGTAATAAACTTGACACTCTGGAAGCAGAATTCTCAGATTATGATATACTCTGTATATCTGAAACACATTTACATGATTCTATACCTGATTGTAATATTTCCTTGGAAAGTTTTGACAATATGTTTAGGAAAGATCGCGATAATAATGGGGGTGGTGTGCTTATTTATGCTAAAAATAACATTAATATTAAACGCAGACCGGACCTTGAGTCGAACAATCTTGAACTCATTTGGACTGAAATATCTACTAATAACAAGTCTATTCTAATTGGATGTATCTATAGGCCCCCTAACTCATTAGTGAATTATTGGGATATTCTTGACGATAATCTCAACAATGTAGTTGATTTACAAAGAGACGTTATACTAGTGGGCGATATAAATCAAGATATGATTAATCTCAATCCAAATTCTCACTTTCATAGAATTCTACTAAAATATGGATTAGAAAATACCGTCTCAGAACCCACTAGAATTACTTCTTTGTCTTCAAAATTAATAGATGTTATCATAACTAATAATACTAATCTTGTTTCTAATACCTTAGTGCATAGTCCGTCCTGTAGTGATCACTGTCCAATAACTACAGAGTTAAATTTCAAATCTCTGAAGAAGCATGCTTTTAAAAAAACTCTTTTATACTTTAATAACACAGACTATGATGGGTCTTACAACTTTCTTAATTCTATCGATTGGAATGAACGCTTACAAGGTGATATTAATAACATGAATGATATTCTCACTAGTACTGATACAATTCTTTCAGCTATTGACCAATATGTTCCCAAAAAAAATGTAACTATTAGGCCCAATGATAAAATTTGGATGACGAATGACACTAGAGTAAAAATACGACGGAGAAATCGTCAGCATTCTAAAGCTAAATTAACCAATACCCCTGCCTCTTGGAACAAGTTTAGAACCATTCGAAACCAAGTAATTTCTTCTATCCGAGAGGCAAAAGAAAAGTACCTTTGTAAACTCCAATCATCCTTAGTTGATAAGTCTATCCCTCCTGGTAAATGGTGGCGTATCGCCAAATCAGTTATGAATTTAAAATCAAAAAAATGAAACTGATGCCCCATTGGTCATAAATGGGGAGTTAAAATTACATCCTATTGATAAAGCTGAATCTTTTAACGATTATTTTACTTCTATATCTGTCTCCAATAAGAATGCTGATGATTTACCCCCTAACTGTCCCCAACCTCAACATCTCTTCTCTAATATTAATATCACTGAACAAGATATTAAAGACCAGTTACATCTCCTCAACGTTAATAAACCAGCTGGCCCGGATACTATTCCCCCCAAATTTATTAAAAATGTATCTAATTCGCTAATTAAACCACTACACATCATATTTAACAAGTCTATTTCTACCGGTACTCTTCCAAATGTATGGAAACATTCCAATGTCACTCCAATTTATAAAGGCAAAGGTCTACGATCTGATCCATCAAATTTTCGACCAATCTCTGTAACCTCTATTTTTAGTAAAATACTAGAAAATATTGTTTTCAAATACATGTTTAATTTTTTTTCAGAGAATAATATCATTTCCAAAAATCAATCTGGGTTTTTACCTAAAGATTCAACTACTTTTCAATTATTGAATATATATGATACAATTGTTAAACATATGGATAAGGGTAAAGAAGTAAGAATGGTTTTCTGTGATATTAGTAAAGCATTTGACCGCGTTTGGCATGATGGTCTTATATATAAATTAAAAAAATATGGTATTAGCGGAAACATGATTAAGTGGTTTTCATCGTACTTATGTAATAGGATGCAGAGAGTGGTCGTTGATGGATTCAGATCTTCTTGGAAAACCATTCAGGCAGGTGTACCACAAGGTTCAGTGTTAGGTCCCTATCTCTTTCTTTTATACATAAATGATATTAGTGAAAATTTAAATTCTAACGTAAAACTATTTGCTGATGACACATCATTATATACACTTATAGAGGGAGACGGACATGAATCTGCAAATATCTTAAATTCTGATCTTAGAAAAATCACTTTGTGGGCAAACGCTTGGGGAATTGCTTTTAATCCAGATAAAACAGTAGCTCTTCTATTTTCAAGGCGGACTGACTCCCAGGCTTTACATCCTGACCTGGTCTTTAATAACCGTACAATAGTGAATGTAACCAACCACAACCATCTTGGTCTCTTCTTTAATTCTATGGCTAATTGGTCAAATCATGTCAATTTCATTTATGAAAAAGCATACAAAAAGATAAATATACTCAGAATGTTAAAATACAAAATAGATAGAAAGTCTTTAACAACTATATATACTTCTTTTATCCGACCTATTCTTGAATATGCTAGTATCGTGTGGTCAAATTGTACCCAGGCAGAATGTGACCTCTTGGAGTCAATCCAGCTTGAAGCAATACGTATAATTACAGGTTTAAGAAAGGGGACGAGTCATAATATATTATATAATGAAATTGGTATTGTACCTCTCATTAAGAGAAGACATCTTCATCAAAATATCACTTTTTATAATATCTTAAACAATAACTGTCCCAACCATATAAAAGACCGACTACAACCATTCATTAACACCAGTACTGCCTATACTTTTCGCCATACTAGATTGTTTAATATTCCAACCTCCAGAACTCAAATATACAATAATAGTTTTTTTCCGTCTTTAATGTCAGAATGGAACTCTCCGTCCTGTCCGTTTCCCTCTATGTCATCCATACGTGCAATAAAAAAGGAATGTTTACAATCTGGTATTACCGATAATTTTCCAATATGTTCGGAAGCATTTAAATATTCTGGCGAGAGGCAAACAAATATTACATTGTGCCAATTAAGAAATTCCGCTAGTAATCTAAACTCTGATTTATTTAACTCTCATTTAACCGACAGTTCCGCCTGCCTGTGTGGTTATCCAATTGAAGATTCCTATCATTATTTCCTTTATTGCCCTCTCTATAATATTTATCAAAGAACTCGCTTGTGTAATTCAATTCTTGCACTAGATATCAACATTCCTCATTCTATCGACACTTACCTCTATGGATATAATCGCCATTATTTTAATTCAAATGATAAACTATTGAAAATTGTACATGAATACATTAGAGATACCAGACGTTTTGTATGAGATGTCATTGACACTGAGAACATTTAATTCTATTCATTAAGATATTGTGAACATTTATTATATTAAACATTTATATGCTTTTCCACCAACGAATGCTATTTTCTCTCCATCAAATACATGAGCAAACGAATTGATGTTTTCTACAGAAAGTCTTAACTTCTCTTTTACTTCTAAATAAAATATAAAATAATTTATTACATCCCGAGAAATGTCCATGCCACTGTGCCCTATATGGAACACATTCACCAAATGTATTGTAAATTACTTCAATAGATATATATTAACATGATTAAATGCTAATTATTGCTCAAATAATGAAATTCATTTATTCCTTGTTGGTGGTGGAGCATCTTTAACATATTGTAAAAAAATTGTGATACTTATCTGACAATAATTTCTTATGCTTTATTTTAAGCTTATGAGATTCTCCTAAATTATTTGTAATTTCTGTTAACGAGATGCTATTTCTATTGATGGATTTTATGTATTGTACTGTTATTCATGTAGCTACCGGGGAGAGGGCTAATATAGGCATAGCCTGTTGCCCAATCCCGATTGTAATACTACAACAAAAATATTCTGAAATGAAAATTTATACAAGTTCTGTTCCCCTTCCCCCAAGGATGTTTGTGGCCAAATTTGGTTACAATCCATGCAGAAAGCTAGGACAAGTAGCGATTTAAAGGATTTACCTCTATTTCTCCTATTGGACCCCGCCTCTCCTGCCCCGTGAGGGTCAGAGCCGAAATTTATAAATGTTCTGTTCCCCTTCCCCCAAGGATGTTTTTGGCTAAATTTGGTTACAATCCATGCAGAACTTTAGGACAAGTAGCGATTTATAGGATTTACCTCTATTTCCCATATTGGGCCCCACCCCTCCTGCCCCAGGGGGATCAGAGCCAAAATTTATACAAGTTCTGTTCCCTTTCACCCAAGGATGTTTGTGGTCAAATTTGGTTACAATCCATGTAGAACTTTAGGACAAGTAGCAATTTATAGGATTTACCTCTATTTCCCATATTGGGCCCCGCCCTCCTACCCCCGGGGGGTCAGAGCCAAAATTTATACAAGTTCTGTTTCCCTTCACCCAAGGATGTTTGTGGCCAAATTTGGTTACAATCCGTGCAGAACTCTAGGACAAGTAGCGATTTATAGGATTTACCTCTATTTCCCCTATTGGGCCCCGCCCCTCCTGCCCCGGGGGGGTCAGAGCGGAAATTTTTAAAAGTTCTGTTCTCCTTCCCCCAAGGATGTTTGTGGCCAAATTTGATTACATTCCATGCAGAACTCTAGGACAAGTAGCGATTTATAGGATTTACCTCTATTTCCCCTATTGGACCGCGCCCCTCCTGCCCGCGGGAGGTCAGAGCCAAAATTTATACAAGTTCTGTTCCCCTTCCCCCAAGGATGTTTATGGCCAAATTTGGTTACAATCCATACAGAACTCTAGGACAAGTAGCAATTTATAGGATTTACCTCTATTACCCCTATTGGGCCCCGCCCCTCCTGCCCCTGGGGGGTCAGAGCAAAAATGTATACAAGTTCTGTTCCCCTTCACCCAAGGATGTTTATGGCCAAATTTGGTCACAATCCATGCGGAACTCTATGACTAGTAGCGATTTAAATTAAATGTTGACGGACGGACGGACGGATGACGGACGCCGCGCCATGACATAAGCTCATATTAATATTGTGGTACAGACTTGAGATACTGAATTGTTTTCTGCTGTTCATCTTCTTTCAACAAGAGGCCCATGGGCCTTAACGGTCATCTGACTTTTGGCACAAAACAACATAGTCACAGTATACATTAGCGGCTAACAATAAAGGCAATACAACAGACCCTTGTAATTATTTTAAGCTGCAAGTTTCCAAAATATTTCATGACTTTGATCTTAAAAGTACATAAAGGTCATTCACTTAAACAAACAAGGTAGCTCTTTATCCTAGTATGCTACAGGCCCAATATCAGAATTCAAGGCCTCTTAGTTATTCACAAGAAGTTCTTTAAAATATTTTAGGCTATTTGACCCCTGTGACCTTGAATGAAGGTCAAGGTCATTTATTTGAACAACATTGTTGGCCCTTCATCCCTGCATGCTGCAGGCCCAACATTAGGTCTCTAGGCCTCTTAGTTATTCACAAGAAGTTGTTTAAAAGATTTTAGCCTATTTGACCCCTGTGACCTTGAATGAAGGTCTAGGTCATTCATTTGAACAAACTTGGTAGCCCTAGCTTTCATCCCAGCATGCTACAGGCCAAATATCAGTACCCTAGGCCTTTCGGTTATTGAGAAGAAGTCGTTTGAATGAAAAGTTTATGCACGGCACATGATGACAGACGATGCATGATGACAATAGGTCATCCTGACCAAACATTAATGATTTTTTTTAATACTAATGAAGTATGTACCTAATTAATATCCTAAATGTAATATACCAGCAGAGTACATAATAGCTATAGTCATCAGATGTATCTTTATATAAATCTCTAGTCCCTCCGTATATTATAGGTAATTCTCTAGTCCCTCTGTATATTATAGGTAATTCTCTAGTCCCTCCGTATATTATAGGTAATTCTCTAGTCCCTCTGTATATTATAGGTAATTCTCTAGTCCCTCCATATATTATAGGCAATTCTCTAGTCCCTCGGTATATTATAGGTAATTCTCTAGTCCCTCCATATATTATAGGCAATTCTCTAGTCCCTCCGTATATTATAGGTAATTCTCTAGTCCCTCTGTATATTATAGGTAATTCTCTAGTCCCTCTGTATATTATAGGTAATTCTCTAGTCCCTCCGTATATTATAGGTAATTCTCTAGTCCCTCCATATATTATAGGCAATTCTCTAGTCCCTCCGTATATTATAGGTAATTCTCTAGTCCCTCTGTATATTATAGGTAATTCTCTAGTCCCTCTGTATATTATAGGCAATTCTCTAGTCCCTCCGTATATTATAGGTAATTCTCTAGTCCTTCTGTATATTATAGGTAATTCTCTAGTCCCTCCATATATTATAGGTAATTCTCTAGTCCCTCTGTATATTATAGGTAATTTTCTAGTCCCTCTGTATATTATAGGTAATTCTCTAGTCCCTCCGTATATTATAGGTAATTCACTAGTCCCTCTGTATATTATAGGTAATTCTCTAGTCCCTCCGTATATTATAGGTAATTCTCTAGTCCCTCCGTATATTATAGGTAATTCTCTAGTCCCTCCGTATATTATAGGTAATTCTCTAGTCCCTCCATATATTATAGGTAATTCTCTAGTCCCTCCGTATATTATAGGTAATTCTCTAGTCCCTCTGTATATTATAGGTAATTCTCTAGTCCCTCTGTATATTATAGGTAATTCTCTAGTCCCTCCGTATATTATAGGTAATTCTCTAGTCCCTCCGTATATTATAGGTAATTCTCTAGTCCCTCTGTATATTATAGGTAATTCTCTAGTCCCTCTGTATATTATAGGTAATTCTCTAGTCCCTCCGTATATTATAGGTAATTCTCTAGTCCCTCTGTATATTATAGGTAATTCTCTAGTCCCTCCGTATATTATAGGTAATTCTCTAGTCCCTCTGTATATTATAGGTAATTCTCTAGTCCCTCTGTATATTATAGGTAATTCTCTAGTCCCTCCGTATATTATAGGTAATTCTCTAGTCCCTCCATATATTATAGGCAATTCTCTAGTCCCTCCGTATATTATAGGTAATTCTCTAGTCCCTCTGTATATTATAGGTAATTCTCTAGTCCCTCTGTATATTATAGGCAATTCTCTAGTCCCTCCGTATATTATAGGTAATTCTCTAGTCCCTCTGTATATTATAGGTAATTCTCTAGTCCCTCTGTTTATTATAGGTAATTCTCTAGTCCCTCCGTATATTATAGGTAATTCTCTAGTCCCTCCGTATATTATAGGTAATTCTCTAGTCCCTCTGTATATTATAGGTAATTCTCTAGTCCCTCCGTATATTATAGGTAATTCTCTAGTCCCTCCGTATATTATAGGTAATTCTCTAGTCCCTCCATATATTATAGGCAATTCTCTAGTCCCTCTCCGTATATTATAGGTAATTCTCTAGTCCCTCCGTATATTATAGGTAATTCTCTAGTCCCTCTGTATATTATAGGTAATTCTCTAGTCCCTCCATATATTATAGGCAATTCTCTAGTCCCTCCGTATATTATAGGTAATTCTCTAGTCCCTCGTATATTATAGGTAATTCTCTAGTCCCTCTGTATATTATAGGTAATTCTCTAGTCCCTCCGTATATTATAGGTAATTCTCTAGTCCCTCCTATATTATAGGCAATTCTCTAGTCCCTCCGTATATTATAGGTAATTCTCTAGTCCCTCTGTATATTATAGGTAATTCTCTAGTCCCTCTGTATATTATAGGTAATTCTCTAGTCCCTCCGTATATTATAGGTAATTCTCTAGTCCTTCTGTATATTATAGGTAATTCTCTAGTCCCTCTGTTATTATAGGTAATTCTCTAGTCCCTCTGTATATTATAGGTAATTCTCTAGTCCCTCCGTATATTATAGGTAATTCTCTAGTCCCTCCGTATATTATTAGGTAATTCTCTAGTCCCTCCGTATATTATAGGTAATTCTCTAGTCCCTCCGTATATTATAGGTAATTCTCTAGTCCCTCTGTATATTATAGGTAATTTTCTAGTCCCTCTGTATATTATAGGTAATTCTCTAGTCCCTCCGTATATTATAGGTAATTCACTAGTCCCTCTGTATATTATAGGTAATTCTCTAGTCCCTCTGTATATTATAGGTAATTCTCTAGTCCCTCCGTATATTATAGGTAATTCTCTAGTCCCTCTGTATATTATAGGTAATTCTCTAGTCCCTCTGTATATTATAGGTAATTCTCTAGTCCCTCCGTATATTATAGGTAATTCTCTAGTCCTTCCGTATATTATAGGTAATTCTCTAGTCCCTCCATATATTATAGGTAATTCTATAGTCCCTCTGTATATTATAGGTAATTCTATAGTCCCTCTGTATATTATAGGTAATTCTCTAGTCCCTCTGTATATTATAGGCAATTCTCTAGTCCCTCCGTATATTATAGGTAATTCTCTAGTCCCTCTGTATATTATAGGTAATTCTCTAGTCCCTCCGTATATTATAGGTAATTCTCTAGTCTCTCTGTATATTATAGGTAATTCTCTAGTCCCTCCGTATATTATAGGTAATTCTCTAGTCCCTCTGTATATTATAGGTAATTCTCTAGTCCCTCCATATATTATAGGTAATTCTCTAGTCCCTCCGTATATTATAGGTAATTCTCTAGTCCCTCTGTATATTATAGGTAATTCTCTAGTCCCTCTGTATATTATAGGTAATTCTCTAGTCCCTCCGTATATTATAGGTAATTCTCTAGTCCCTCCATATATTATAGGCAATTCTCTAGTCCCTCCGTATATTATAGGTAATTCTCTAGTCCCTCTGTATATTATAGGTAATTCTCTAGTCCCTCTGTATATTATAGGCAATTCTCTAGTCCCTCCGTATATTATAGGTAATTCTCTAGTCCCTCTGTATATTATAGGTAATTCTCTAGTCCCTCTGTTTATTATAGGTAATTCTCTAGTCCCTCCGTATATTATAGGTAATTCTCTAGTCCCTCCGTATATTATAGGTAATTCTCTAGTCCCTCTGTATATTATAGGTAATTCTCTAGTCCCTCCATATATTATATGTAATCACCTCAGTTCCTCCATGTTTCTCTCCACCTCGC
Organism: Argopecten irradians; assembly: GCF_041381155.1. NCBI lineage: Eukaryota > Metazoa > Mollusca > Bivalvia > Pectinida > Pectinidae > Argopecten > Argopecten irradians. The sequence goes on along the minus strand of NC_091136.1, from coordinate 68,832,410 downwards.
GTATCTTGTCCACATCCATATCCCCTGTCCGTTCCTTCCTATACCTGGTTATAAAAGGGATGGTGTCACCTGCGGTCAGCATTTCTACCACATTTCTTGCGGCCCAATCTTCAACTCCGACTCGATCAGCAACCACCCTGGGCAGCTCCCAGTTCATATTACATATTTCCTTGTTGTCTGCCTCATCTTTTGCCATTTCTAACGTCTGTTACAATAAATTCTGTACAAACACAAGAGATCCCAGAGGGATCTTGGCGCTCACCCATGAATAATCTATGTCTGACAATGGAAAGAGTGATCTTTTCTCTGCTTTTAAAACTTTTGCAAACATACTACATATAAAATTTGAGACAGATCGCTTCAGTACTTTCTGAGAAACAGCAGTAACAAACTTCAACTATCAAAATCAAAGATGGCTCCTTGGCGGCCATCTTGTTGGTCGATCAGTCCCAAATCGAAATTTGCACAACTAGGGCCCTAGGGGAACCTATATATGAAATTTGAGACAGATTCATTCAATACTTTCTGAAAAATAGCGATAACAATCTTTAACTAACAAAATTCAAGATGGCAGCCTGGTGGCCATTTTGTTGACCGATCGGTCCAAAAACGCAATATGCACAACTAGAGCCCTAGGGGAACCTACATATGAAATTTAAGAAAGATCCCTTTATTACTTTGTGAGATAATGGATAACAATCTTTAACTATCAAAATCTAAGATGGCTGCCTGGCGGCCATCTTGTTGACCGATCGGTCCAAAAACGCAATATGCACAACTAGAGCCCTAGGGGAACCTACATATGAAATTTGAGAAAGATCCCTTCAGTACTTTGTGAGATATAGTGATAACAATCTTTAATTATCAAAATCCAAGATGGTTGCCTGGTGGCCATCTTGTTAACCAATCGGTCGCAAAACATAATATGCACAACTAGGGCCCTAGGGGAACCTACATATGAAATTTGAGAAAGATCCATTCAGTACTTTGTGAGACATAGGGATAACAAACTTTAAGTATCAAAATCCAAGATGGCTGCCTGGCGGCCATCTTATTGATTGATTGGTCCCAAAATGCAATATGCACAACTAGGGCCCTAGGGGAACCTACATATGTAATTTGAGACAGATCCCTTCAAAACTTTCTGAGAAATAGCAATAACAAACTTTAACTATCAAAATCCAAGATGGCTGCCTGGCGGCCATCTTGTTGACCGATAGGTCCCAAAATGTGTTATGCACAACTAGGGCCCTAGGGAAACCTACATATGAAATTTGAGACAGATCCCTTCAGTACTTTCTAAGAAATAGCGATAACAAACTTTAACTATCAAAATCCAAGATGGCTGCCTGGCGGCCATCTTGTTGACCAATTGGTCCCAAAATGCAATATGCACAACTATGAAGATCCCTTCAGTACTTTCTGAGAAATAGCGATAACAAGAATTGTTAACAGACGGACGGACGGAGGGATGGACGATGGACCACGGACAAAAAGCGATTCGAATAGCCCACCATCTGATGATGGTGGGCTAAAAATAGCTGTGATCATTTTGTGGGACTCGACATCCACAACACTGGACAGGAATTGAAATAATTGTTACTTTTCAGTGTTCTTAAATAACTTTCTGGTAATTATTCATTATTTTTATTGTGTTTTTTACTTATATTTTCTACATGTAATGCAACAGGATATATACATGTATAAAATGTGTAAAGGAGATGGAGTAATCACCAGTATAAGCTGCTCTGTTTATATCTTATTCAATAAAATCTCAGTTTCATGCATATGAAACTTGAGACAGATCCCTTCAGCACTTTATAAGAAATAGCGGTAACAAACGTCAATTTTCTAAACCCAAGATGGCGGCCTATCGGCCATCTTGTTGACCAATCAGTCCCAAAATGCAATATGCACAACTAGGGCACTAGAGGAACCTACATATTTTTTTTTAGATAGATCCCTTCAGTACTTTCTGCGAAATAGCGATAACAAAAATTGTTAACGGACGGAAACGATGGACGATAGGCAATTTGAATAGCACATCTGATGATGGTGGGCTAAAAATGGGAAAGTACAACAGGATTGATAGAGTTTTTGTAACAAAACTTATAAGCTGATTATAACTATCAAAACTACACTTATCGTCACATTCTTTAACAATTTAAAATAAATTAAAGTCCCATTATGCTTTCACCAAACTTTGCTAAAATATACATTAACATCCCTTATGAAAGGTTCTTCATTTGGTTTCTTTCCAATGAAGATAATTACGCAATTATCAATTAGTAAAGAATTCTTAAAATAGAACGGGTTGATTTGCATAGTTAAAAATACCTCGTGTATACGTATGTTCGGTACCCGGATAGTAAACAAAAACACGCATGGCCGAGAGAGAGCAGTTTTGAGCAAACGGTGAGCAATACAATGTTTTATAATTGTTTTAGAATATGATACATATTAGATTTCACAAATTATAAATGTGTCCTGTCAAAGGTTACAAATAGTTTATATAAAGCTTAATACAAAATACGTATTAATCGAAAAATAGTGTGTAAATAGTGAAATACGTACATGGGGCACCATATGGGGTATTTTATCGTACCTGGTACCAATATAAACACGTGGCCGTGTCAATTTTGGTAATGATCGGTTGATTTTAACTTTCCTCTCGTGTAATAATTTGAGATAAATACAGTATTTGTCCCAAACTATATATTGATAAGTAAATATCAAGATACTACTAATCTATTCATAATTTGAGAGTTAGGAGAGCACAGTATATCTAAAATACTTAGAACATACGTAAAGAGGTGGACCAATAGCTTACTATATACATGTATAACTGCTTTCTATTTCTTCTTTGGGTATCTTAAAACGATATTCTTATGTCTATGAAATATGTGATAGTACATGTAGATGAAAGATTACTGGAATCGGTGCTAGTCGAGATACGTCAATCTGTATGTTGAGACATGTCTGTATTATATATATTACTTTGCTCGTTATCTACGATAGTATACATATCGTATATTACATCTATACATACATGTATCTATTCTCAGTATTCATGTACCCAACATATATGTGTTTGTTAGGACCCAGCACTTAATTGACATATATACCGTTGCTATTATAATTACCTCCTTTATTTTTTTTTATCAATTATACATGTAAAAATTTTCTGGTATATATTCCAACCGGGGGGCTATATACCAATACCTGTCGATATTTCATTTCTGTATAATTAACTGATTAAATGTTTCTCGATTACATTTCGTGTGGTTAGAAAAGGATCATCATATACATCAAGTATTGATTACCAGGTGCATGAGTCTTAATTATCGTATGAGCATTTTTAAATATACATGTAGGCCTACATTTTTATGTACACGGAACGAATTAAAGTAATCAAAGACTCGCATTTATATTCGTACAAACGTCAGTATTAGAGTGAACTAAGGGGATATAAATATTGCCAGACTATTTCATCATTAAAAAGACACAACATATATTATTTTGACCCATGATGCTACCTGGCGGACTAACAATTTCCGCCAGTACGTAATTCTTAGTACGGTATACATGTACGTAGTAAAAAGGAAAAGGGAATTGAAACTGAAATTTCTCTAATTTCACGAGTGTGCATTCCATTTTACGCCGAACGTGAATTATGTTTATTAGCATTCAGCCTATTTGTTTTCATAGAAAAAGTTCGATTTATGGAGCAAGTCTAAAAGTTTATGCGCTAAATAAAATATGTAAGAAAAATAGGTTCGTGATACCTGCTAGGACTTACCAGTCTTATTAAAACGGATATTTTCCCTATGTTCTCTTCTTTTAATGAAGGACTGATCCAGGGTTTCTTTAGCTTTTCTGGTATACTTTTCCACCAGATTTTAGTTCACTTGATGAACTGTATAGAAATCATTAACTGACTGTTTTTATACTTCATTTCTTAGTACTATTCAATCAAACCAAATTATTCTACATTTTGTACATGCATTCCTTTTCCTGTCCCGTGCATGCAGTGAATTATGAGATGATATGAATCACATAGGCCTACATGTGGTTCATTCACAGGTGTTTGGCTCTATAGACATTTTTCTCTCTTTATATACTGACACAGTATCACACACACACATATATATATATATGTGTGTGTGTAGAAAAAATGTCTATAGAGCCAAACACCTGTGGTTCATATACATGTATATATCTTTACATGTAACATAAACATAATTATGTTTCTGCATGTAGTAATTTTAAAGTTCATACTAATAATTTTATGCTACAATGTGGATTGTACTCAGTTAGTAATTCATGATCATGATCACTTGTCATGGATATATCTGATAATGCCGATACACTGGTCTAAGTTTATGTTCGGTCTTCGATGGGGTAGAACATGTGGGCTTACCAGACTTCGTATGAATGTATACATCGCTGTATTGTTATACAAAGAACCAAAGTGTAAGATCTATATAGCAGGTAACGACATGGCGTGTTTGTGTTTACTTTCATTTGTTTACGAGTTTTGTCGAGCCACCCCATGGGAGGCCTCATCAGGTAACACAAACGTGTGTTCGCTTTCGATGTACATTTCAATAAAGCCAGATTAGGCCATATAGGCATCTATAAATCGCTAATACAAAATACATAAGATCAGCAAATAAAATAGTAATTATAATTTTGTTAATTACTTGCTTTCCATTCAAGAACAAATTACACTTTTTAAATAGTTTTAGCCTAGTTTTATATAGAAACTACATGTAAATACGTTTAGTTACATGTACAACATGAATTTTAGGTCCACGCGTGGAAAATGAGTGGGTTCGTAACGTGCAGTCGATCGCGGTCGAGCAACTTGACCGCTAAATTATGTGCACGTTCCAACAGACGCATGTGTGTTCGCTGACATGTATAAGTTTGGCGAGTTGTGTTCGCCATGCATCATGTTGAAGTTTGTTAGGGAAATCCCACTTTTTATGTGCCTACGCATGCGTACTAGATTGTTTTGGCTCTGGGGCGGAACTACGGATTTCCCCCTCTCCGAAGACGGGTTTTCTATTGTTTTTGAAAAACATGGAAATGTTGGGCATTTTTTATTAGCGGATATTTTCATAAGGATATATGCTCTACTATTCAGCAAAGTTTGGTACTTTATGACGATATTTTTTTCACCCCAAAACATAATGGGGCTTTAAGTATTAATTTCATAACACAGATCATCTTAATGTTTGTCACTGATGTCTCATGACAGCTTGTTAGTTGACGATCACTGTGCCACATGGCAAAACAGCGAATCATTGTTAAGATAGATTACACATGGAATCTTGCATCTGTTTGGTGTTTTAATCTAGTCAACATAGAAAAAAGAAGGAAATGACATTATAAAGTTTAAGTGGTACACAAAATTAATATTTTGAAAACGAAACATCGGAATATTATGAGCTGAAAGTGTAGGTATTATTATCTAATAGTTTTCTGCAAGTATGTACAACAAAATTTGTCGTAAGTTATGGAGATAAGCCGAAAACTGTACATTATGTGGGAGAGAGAACTGTATCGAAGCCCGTCTATTTATATAATCTATTTCACTGATAAAGGCAAAACAATTGTAAAATAATTATGTGATTGTTGTAAATCTCTGGTAGAAATAACTTTATTTTGTCATAAAATAACCCTACCGAAACTACATAAAAGTATCGAAACGATTTTTCTATGTGTCCCGAAACGACCGGACGAAACGACCTGATACCTTACAGTAGGCCTCGTCAGCTAGGCCGATAAGTATATACGAAGCTATAGTATTCTAGAAAATGTAGTCAGTGTTGAACGCAATGGGAATATGATAACAATTTTAACAATCATAGTTTTTAAGGAAGTCTCAAATGTATCTTTTAAACCAGCAACTCACATCTTTTCTGCTTCCTGTCTTCCCGCAAAATGTTTTCGAAAAGTCACTTGGACGCTTGAATAATTCAGATCTATGTCACACGAACGTTTGATAGTAGGCCAGGTGACGCACTTCTCTGTACTGTAGCCTATCTTTATCATTATATGGCAAGCCAAGTTACTTTTTATTCTATTAATACCGATATCGGAATTTATTTCACCGTGTCCACACCAGTTTGTATCATGTGAGGTCAAGTCGGCTTCCTTTTAGTAAACAGCTAGATTTACTTTGTATTATTGGTATTAATATTTACTATGTCTAACTATGCTCTAACTTTAGATGAAAACGGATAACAATGTAGCATAAAATAGCCGTCGAATGGCTCTACGGTACTCACTGCTAACATTTACGGCCCTTTTGCCCATTTCGATGTAGGCGTATACGAATATTATCTAGACGATCGAAGTCAAATTTGAGCTTAAATTGTCATTTTATACTTGTATTTCATATCACAATAGTATAAATAACAAATCACAGTAAACTAGGATTTTAGAGGGGAAAACCCTAATTTTGTACCAAAAGGGGTCGTGTACCAAATGGGGTATGGTAACGTTAGGCTACATGTCTTAGTTTTTCTTTATGTGTTTCCAAAAGTCAAACCTTCTAAGTGTACCACTACTCATAAATTGAACGATTGTGATGTTGTAGGCCTAATTGTAAAAATATTGATGTATAACAGTTACAATGTACGTTATTTTGCTGGCATGTCTTTTTTATTTTAGTCATGTTAAATCATGTTGTAGGCCTAAAATGTACCCAATATTTTATTACGTGTGTGTGTAAATAGTGTAGAAAGTCTTTCATCTCTACTTTATATGACATTACACTTACCTTTCTTGTAGAATTACTTCTTAGATGTGGGGATGTCGAAAGTAACCAGGTCCTGAATCTTCATCCTCCCTATCCGATAATTCTGATTTATATTTTCTTAATTTTGTGGAGGTATTGCAGTGTACGTAAACATGACTATAACTGCCATTCGTCGTCAGGAATTTAAATTAAATAGCCTTGAATGTATTACAAATCAATAATAGAATTATAATGTTTGGTACTTTCTACAGACCTCCAAACTCCGAACATGAAACTTGGAATTTAATTGACCATTCTATAGATATGGTAGCGAACTATAGATGTGATAACATTATAATCACGGGTGATTTTAATGAAAATCAACTAACATTAAATCCTAATAATTCAATTTTGCTTGTTACGAGCATTTTCATTGGCTTAAAAATTTATTTCATCCGCCCATAAAGGCAAAAATGGCGTCGCCGTTTGTGACGTTGCTTCTGATTGGCTGAGATGACAGCGTAATGATTTCATAGACAAAGGAGTCCGAAAATGAATTTGGAGTATTGAAGAGATTATCTTTAGTAATTTGAATTTAAGGATTAAGTTGAATAGATTTTTTTATGTTATGGAGATATAACACAAAAATCGGAATGTACTCTCGTCATAAACCGCTTTGCGGTTTATTTAAAGTACACTCAGATTTTTATGTTATATCTCCATAAAATAAAAAAGCTATTCAAGTTAATCCTTAATCGTATTTTAGACATGATGTATAACGTTAGACATAATCTCAATCAAATCGTTGACGTAGCTACTCGTTTTACAGAAAACACCCCTTTTATCTTTTTGCCCCCCCCCCCCCCATTTTCGCAGAATGAAATGTTCTAAAAATACACATTTGAAAAGAAAAAGGTTCCTCCTGCATATTTTTGTGCTTCAATTTAGAAAATTTTCCGCTGCACGGCGCATTTCCTAAAACGTGTAAGCGCGTTATGTTCAAACCTTTAATAATGAAAATTCAATACACACGAACTAAACTTAAAATGTCCATCAAGGGATTACATTATTTCAAAAAATCCTTCTTAAATGATTTTGTTTATATGTCTTAGCAAGACAATATATTCATTATTATTTTGAGTTACACAACAATGTGCCGATGGTGTGAACCCGGTTGATCGAGCTGGGTTGCATAATGGTATGACGACTCTCACAATTAACATTTCTAAATGCAGGTAACTTAACATTGAAACATTACCGTGTTAAGAACGCTTTAAAGTCATCAAAATACATTGTAAAACTCATATCAGCCATTCCAAATCGTAATATTTTTTTCACAGGGGGGGGGGAGACCCCCGGACCCCCCCAACAAAATCTCGCGCCTTCGCCGCTCGCAAATTCATCAATTACATCGTAAAAAACTCATCTCAGCCATTCTAAATCGTAATTTTTTTCCGGGGGAGACCCCCCGGATTCAACAAACACCAAAATCTTGCGCCTTTGTCGCTCGCATGTTTTGCAAATTTTGGATAACGGTAAAACATGAATTATAATGATAACACGTCAGAAGAGCACCGTCAAAACGACGTCATTTATGTGTTACGTAATATGTCACCAACATCGCGCGTTACGTCTTTGAAAAAAGTATATTAGTATCTTCTGTTCTGTGGGTGCTGGGCGCGCGAGGGGGAGGGGGTGTTACTACCTTTGTCCCCCCCCCCTCCCATTACGTTTCATCTTCCTACGCCACTGTTTAGTGGAATTAGGTAATTGATAAGGATTCGTAACGCGGGACTGGTGGAAACTTCTAAACACCTTTACACATTTTCAACAAAGACCGCATATATTCCAACGCTAATACCAAATAACATAAATTTTGGGTTTGATAAACAAAAAACCAACATTTTCAACAACTATTTATAAACCAGTCTACTCTAATGCCATTTTACCACTTAACGTAATAACTCCTGGACGTAAACTTAAAAAAAATATCATTATTACAGAACAGGATGCTATAAGTTTGTTAGATGTTTCTAAAGCTTCAGATTCTGGTGATAAAATTAGAATCAATGATTTTAGCTATTACCAATTATTTAATAAATCTATTGACTGTGGTATTTATCCTGCAATTTGAAAATTCGTAAATGTTACGCCAGTTCATAAAAAAGGTAATAAAAGTACTGTTAAGTGTTGGGAAATTAATGGAAAGGTGTATTTTTAAACAAATTTTCATTTTTTTAGGGACACAGATTTTTCACTAAAAGTCAGCAGGTTTTACGATAGCATTCTGTACATCTGTATTTGTATTTAACCATGCTATGTTTTGTTTTATGTTAGTTAGGTCTCCGACTTTGTACGGAACACAACTGCTACATTCTGGACACTCCAGAATGGCCTCCATCAAGTCAAAGTATCGTTATTAAATTTTAAAGGTACACTTCAACATTTTCTTACGTCATCTTTACATCGTGACAAAACGTACGGAAGTTCCGTGTGTTATATCCAACATGTGGCGCAGTGAGGGGACTTCAGTTTTGAGGCGAGGTCCGCCAAGAGTTTTGGGGAGAGTATCGGACTAGATACCCTTGACTAGCCGGACTAAGTACTCTTGGCTAGCCGGACTAAATACCCTTGGCTAGCGGACTAAATACTCTTGGCTAGCCGGACTAAATACCCTTTTTAACCCTTGGCTAGCCGGACTAAATACCCCTGGCTAGCCGGACTAAATACCCTTGGCTAGCCGGACTAAATACCCTTAGCTAGCCGGACTAAGCCCTTGGCTAGCCGGACGAAATATCCTTGGCTAGACGGACTAAATACCCTTGGCTAGCCGGACTAAATACTCTTGGCTAGCCGGAATAAATACCCTTGGCTAGCGGACTAAATACCCTTGGCTAGCCGGACTAAATACCCTTTTTAACCCTTGGCTAGCCGGACTAAATACCCTTGGCTAGACGGAATAAATACCCTTGGCTAACGGACTAAATACCCTTGGCTAGCGGGACTAAATACCCTTGGCTAGCGGGACTAAATATCCTTGGCTAGCCGGACTAAATACCCTCGGCTAGCGGACTAAATACCCTTGGCTAGCCGGACTAAATACCCTTAGCTAGCCGGACTAAATACTCGTGGCGAGCAGGACTAAATACCATTGGCTAGCCGGACTGAATACCCTTGGCTAGCCGGACTAAATACCCTTGGCTAGCCGGACTAAATACCCTTGGCTAGCCGGACTAAATATCCTTGGCTAGCCGGACTAAATACCCTCGGCTAGCGGACTAAATACCCTTGGCTAGCCGGACTAAATACCCTTGGCTACCGGACTAAATACCCTTAGCTAGCCGGACTAAATACTCGTGGCGAGCCGGACTAAATACCATTGGCTAGCCGGACTAAATACCCTTGGCTAGTGGACTAAATATCATTGGCTAGCGAGGTTGAAATTGAATATGGTTTACAGACTCTATGGCATCTCTGTATCAAACCTGGCGAAAAAAAGTATAACCCGTACATTACAGTATAGAGCTGTTTTGTTTCTTGATGAATGAAGTTTTAATTAGTTCCTACCTCATGAACTGAATTTATACAACCGTCTATTCCTCTAAAAACAAAGGATATTCTAATTATTATTACTTTTTGAGGTCTCTGTTCTTGGTCTAGGGTAGGCTTACTGAAACTAGTACATGCATTTCTACACCCCCTTAAATCATTTCCCTATTACTAATTTAGTTCCACACATGAAATGCAAACAATGAAAATAAAAGTAAAATAATCAAATGCACTTAAAAACGTGAACAGATGCACGTATTATTATTATTTTTATTGATATTTGAAAAAAGCACCAAAACGATATTTTTTTTTAATTTTGCTCAGTGTTCTGATTGGTCAATACTGAATGAAAATATCAAAACTGAAAGTTTTACTCTGGTGAAAAACACCACATATATTTTCAACATAAAACACAATTGTGGATTTAAATCCATATACCAACTCAAAGTATCCTAATTTTAATTTTCTAAATCTCTTGATTTATCATCAGCCCGCACCCGTCCTCAGTATCATAGTATAGTCATGTTAGTGATAGTAACACTTGGAGTACCGAGGATGGTCTACACAAGGCTGCGCGTACAGACATTGTGATTTCCGAGGGTGTATCCACATGTGAGCCTTCATACAGCGCTTTTAAATGTTTCAAATGACTATTTCTACAATGTGCACATTTGCTGAAAGCCACGCATGTATGGACTCAATAAATGCAAAGTTTTCGCGAACAACAAGTGTCTGCAAAAACTTTGCAGCTGCATTGTATATTGAAAAATGTGTGCACCTAGCCGCGAATACCTAAACCGCTTACAAACAGTTCTTACAAACAATATAGTTTTAAAACTTTTATATCTTAGGGTCTAGAATTAGATAGCATAGAGATGTCTACATCTAGCTGTCACTGGTATTAATCAGCCCATGAATTAACACGGTGTCATAACAAATCTGAAGGTAATTTGGTCTTTAATGTGTATATTTTTGGTAATCCTCAAAGGATTTTTAAACCTACCTTACTATGACATAAACCAGGAGTTGACAGTGATAGCGACAATTAGACTCAGTTTCACGAATAAGGGAATTACTTATTTATTGCAATCTCATTGGCAGGCTATAAAAAGTCTCTTTTCTCGGGTCGTTGTACATCTATATATGGAGTTCGCCGTTACTATTCAAACATATACAACTGTGGACTTTTTATAGCCAATGAGATTGCAGCCGAAGCCTCGCTCATGCATATTATATCAGCCACACCGCCAGTATAATTCTTAATTAGCTGATGTTCAAGTTGTTTGTCGGGCTTATGTCGTCTTAATGACGGCACTTTGTATAGATGTGTAGGATGATTTATCGCTCTTTCCAACGGTAGTTACAGTTTTTATAACGACATACTAAAAGTTTGTTTTTATAGCCGCTAAAGGCGGGTGGGTTAGAAATTTGGAGTCTTAGGCTTTCCACCCTTCTCGTATATTGTACCATGTAGAGTATGATTTTTATCGTTTTTTAATCTAGACCTCTAAAACGTCAAAAATAGTCTTAGGGCACTCTGGTGGGTCCATATTTATATAATCTGTAACTAATTCTCAGATCCCTGTGCATATACCTCGTGCCCATTCTGTATAGTGTGATTGTTGCGAAATATTAAAGAAAACGATCGCTTGATTATATATCTGTTATAAAATGCTACAACAGACTTGAATCAGCTGATAGTTGACATGTATTAGGGGTATTGTACAACGAGTATCACCTGATTTGGATATATCGCATCATGTTCACGCCAGAAAGGTTCTCTATTACATGAAGCAAAAGGCAACGTCACTTAGACAGTAATATTGAGACCAATGTGATCGTCCAGCTCCAATAAAGGCATTAGTTATACATCAAATGTCTTCTGTTGTAAAGATAGTTTTTAATGTCTCTTAAACCTACATCAACACAAACATACAAGAAGGCGATTACTACAGGCGAGAATATTGCCTAGCGAATGGCAAACACGCGCATTCCTTCATACAATTACATATAAACTGAATATCGTATATACCATTTTCGATTAAAAACTGAAACTATAGAATTAATTTACAAGTGAGTATTGTCCAGTGAGAGGCTGACTGCTTCAGTGACTCGGGAATTTGACGAGTGAAGAGTTCGTTCTGTCGATACGTAACGAGTAGAGCGCTTCCTCCAGCAACTCCGGATGTTCTTCCGGAACTGAGGAGAGTGGACAAAATAGATGAAAGGGTTGATGGCGTAATTCAGGAAGAGTAACAATCGTCCGACCTGTCCGAACACCATCATCCAGGTCTCGCGCGGGTTTCCTGTGGAGATCACAATGATGTCTCGAGTGTTCGCTGGCGTCGTCGTAACGATGTACGTTACAATAACAAAAGTGACGATCTGCGACATTTGTTTGGTGGCGTTAAGTTTACATGCCGCAATAGAATCTTTAAGTTTTCTTGCCTTCAACACGTGAAAGAACAAGATAATGGCTAACGGGAGAACAGACATCACAATGGTAACCACAATATTGGTGACCTTTGACATCTGAAGGTCGTTTTTCCTGTTTATAATAACGGCGTACAGATAAAACCAGCCGTTCAGTGCACTGACCACCCATACAGCCAGTGACACCAGTATGATCCTCCTGTTTGTGATGGCGATGTGACTCTTGAGGGGATGTACAACGATATAGTACCGAAGGACGGACAGAAGTATAACATGTATTATAGAGGAACCACCCGCCGCCAGACCACCAAGGTCACACACAAATTTCACAGTTCGCATCACATCAGGGCTTATTATACCCCGGAAGTACCCAGTAATAATATACCGGATGTATCGGAACAGAAGAAACGTAAAATCACACAAAGACAAGGCGACGATGGCCGTAAACGTTGGTCTGCGCAGACGCGAGTCTTTCGTTATAACTAAAACAACGATGAAGTTGGTGATGATGCCACACAGTGCGATGACGGAGATGGTGATCGTAACCGGGATGCAGTATGACGTCAAACACTCTCCTGCCTCGCTCCGGGCCGAACTGCTGTTAGCAAACGGAGTGGTGTCATTCCCGCGTAACGCGTATAAATCAGTGGAACTTGCTAACAACATATTGGGAACAATGGTTGCCGCCATACTTTCAGGTAAGTTATTAGGACATTTACGGTAACTCTAGCATTCACTTAAAGCTTACAGCAGAAGGCAGACACTATGCAAACTGTGTAATAGATCTTCTACTAGGAAAGTCCAGAAACTTCAGCCCAGAAAATGTCAAACTTTCATTTAAAAAACAACAACATTGTTGAGATTTAAATCATTATTAACGACTATCCAACCACTGAGTCGTCATGCTGTAGTTTCAAGCAGCTAAGCGTCTGTAATCTGTCGTAACCTTGTCACCAGTTCTTAACGTTAAAGCTAAGACGAACTTACAGAACATCAACCGATAAATAATGATTCTTCCCTATACAGTGTAGATCCGGAAACAACAGATATCCGTATGTCGATTATATCCTTACATCACTGGCTATTAGTCTCCGATTTCACGTTAATCTAAATATTCATGCTGGCGGATCACACACCGTTTACCTCCTAGCGTTCCAAAATCCGGATAGTTTACTGTCCATCCGCGGGTCTAGTCCGTTTATTATACACGCCAGCTTCTGTACCACGACACGAAGCGCGGGAAAACGACCCGAGGCGGCGAGCGGACCATGTTGGTGACAGATGTAGTACTACTTCATTATGTCAGTTGTTGTTCTCGTTAATCACGGACACGGTAATGAAATTCGTTATCCAATTATAATACGTTTAAACATCATGTAAGGCTGTGTGATGAGGAGCAGGGACGATATGCTATTCCGTGGTCAATGCCCCGCGGCAAGGTTGTAAACTTTAGTGATTGTCGACCTGACATTTCTATGTCGGTTTATAACAGACAGGTGCTAGGGCCATCTGACGACCTCTTATGTAGGCACACTTCATTATATATATGGTTATAATGCAGGAAACTATCGGTTATCATCGCGCGATGCGGAATCGTAGACCCATGCCATGATTCTTGGAGGGTACTAATGAAAATGCGAAGTCCATTTCATCATGCGTCAAAATAAAAGGAAGGAGCAAAGACCATATATAATGTGTAATGTCCTGAACTTTTATGGAAACCACTCGGGATGGAGACCGTTAAAACAGTAGGCAAAAAACAAAGCGGCCAAAGACACCGCTTCGCTAGCCAAGGCTTCTGGTTACGTTACGCAAGTGGAGTAATCAGAACCCTTGGCTAGCGAAGATGCCAAAGACAAAGTACCTTACCTCTTTTTTAATTTTGCTGTACATCACTGGTCAAAAAAGACATATTTTTTTTTGTCATTAGAAAAAACCCAGTGTATTATCGCTGAAAGTAGCTGGGCATTATAAACTATGTTACTTTTTATTAATCATATCCTAAATACAAGAGGCCCGGAGGGTCTGTATCGCTCACCTGGTTTATAATTCCAAGTAATGTTCTGAATACAGATTCATTGTTTATTTTCTGGAAGAATTTGAATATTTACCTTTAATTCCCCTATTGGGCCCCGCCCCCAGGGGGTCAGAGCCAAAATTTATACAAGTTCTGTTCCCCTTCTCCCAAGGATGTTTGTGGCCGAATTTGGTTACAATCCATGCAGAACTCTAGGACAAGTAGCGATTTATAGGATTTCCCTCTATTTCCCCTATTGGGCCCCGTCTCTCCTGCCCCCGGGGGTTCAGAACCAAAATTTATACAAGTTCTGTTTCCATTTCACCCAAGAATGTTTGTGGCCAAACTTGGTTACAATCCATGCAGAACTCTATGACTAGTAGCGATTTAAAGGAAATGTTGACGGACGGACCACGGACGCCGCGCCATGTCATAAGCTCACCAGCCCTTCGAGCCAGGTGAGCTAATAATGGACACCGGAGGTCTACACCAAAACAGATTATGTTGCGTTCGGTGACCATGGTGTTCTCTTAATGGGGCTTAATTCTTAGTATTTACTTATGATTTGTATGCAGCTAGCTTTTGTCGTAAAGGGAAAAAACATATGTCAATACTACAGTTATATAATAACCTTTGACCAGACCAACTCATTGGCACGTGAGAATAAGAATATATGCATTTGGATAATTAAACAATGACATTAGGCACTGGATACTCACTGTAGTGCAACTAGTACGGCAACGATGTTTTGATCCGTTTCCGGTATCGCTTCGATATACGAGTACCGAGCAGGTAGGTTCCAACTTGTAGAGTTTAAATACATTGCGCATGGTGTTACAGACCGATATTCAGCTCAAGTGTTAATTAGATATCCTACCTTGTATTGAGATCGTGATTTCACGCAAAGTACTCCTATTTATCATACAATTGTGACACTTACATACAGCTTGATGCGAGTTCCTAGCAAAAACTTAAAGTTTTCATCTGAATCTTGCTTATTATCCAAGATATTCACAAAATATGACTGAGAAACAAATTATTAGATTCATATGTATCAATTTGATATGCGCTTTGCTATATTTGATGAAGAATAAAGAGTGTTTGACCCATTGTTTACATCGTTGTGTCAGTCTTTGCGCAACGGTTTTGATCGATGATATTGCGAAAACGTGTACGGTTTGGAGTTTGAGATTGCAACGGTTTGGTATTATTTATATGATGGCATTTCCATGCGTAATATAATCCAACCGTAACGTATTAAGCACAGGGATCTGAGAATTAGTTACAGTTTATATAATTATGGACCCGCCAGAGTGCCCATAGACTATTTTTAGACGTTTTAGGGACCTAGATAAAAAAGAAATCAGTAAAAATCCTATTCTACATTAAACACACATAGTACAATGTAGAATAGGATGTTTACCGATTTTTTTTATCTAGGTCCCTAAAACGTCTAAAATGGTCTTTGGGTACTCTTGTGGGTCCACGATTACATTGTAATTAATGTACATAAATATCTAAACTGTAAATAATCATCAGATCCCTAGCTATGGCATTAAATGCATTTGTCTAGTTCACCTTTAAAATAATAGTTTGACGCTGTCCACTCGGTCACACTGACCAATGCATATATACTATTACTAATTAGGCACATTTTCATTATACGAGTGAGATGTGTGTACCTGCATCTGATATGTACATGATTTCGTATATCGTTTTTATGCCCATCATTACAATGCCTATAAGGTCTCTCAAATCCTTTGATGTGGGACTAAGGAGTTTTTATTTTTGAACACTTTTGAATTTATGAAACTTTTTATCGAATACCTACAAAAACTATTTTGGGAGAATTTTAACGGAAAAATTTGCTGTAAATATGCAATAGAGTCGGACATCTTAACTTGCCTGTCCCGCCGTCCTCGAATCCTAGCGTAACCACAAGGATCTGAGAATAAGCTACAGTTCATTTCAATATGGACCAAAGAGCCCATAGACCATGTTTACACGTTTGAGGGGTCTAGATAAAAATCGGTTAACTCACATCTACAAAGTACGTATATATTGCGAAAGGTGGAAAGCTCCTCAACACACAAAAAATCGAAGAAAAGTCTACCACGCCTGCGCTTTAGCGGCTAAAAATCATACTTTTAGGAAGTCTTAAGAAGCAGATTACTGCCGTTGGAAAGAACGATACTTTTTTCTTTTAAAATCGTATAAAATGGTCCATGGGCACTGTTTTGGGTGTACATTGATACAAACTTTATCTAATTATCAGACTCTTGTGGGCGTAACGTCTTGGTTTCTTGATGTCCCTTCATCGTTTTTGAAATGACGTCAGATTGAATTTCGTGCCCGTTAATAGCCGATATTTATATTGTCACTGTACATATGTACAGTACCTATGTATGGCTATTAACCCCAATGTATGATAATTCTCATTATTAACATTGGCAGTTACATGTAGATTTTGGTGTGCTAATTATTTCTTCAGAGTTCAAGAGGTCACATAAACACTGAGTTTAAGTCAATGTGAGAATTCGTTGAATAATATCAATGTACAAAAATGTATTCTTAAAATTGAAGAAGTATATATATCTGTGTATATTTGGTTTATCGGCAGTCAGATACTGTCATTGTTTAATCGGTTGCTGATTACAACACACCAGAAGAAATTCCCCCCAAATCATCAACTGTTTATCGAATAGTATTCTTACTCTATACAGACGTATAAACGAACGCGTTTTATTGTTAAACTTTAGCTTTTTTCCCTTTATAACTGGAACGACTAGTGATTTTGCCCGTATAATATTTTGCATGTATCACTAGTGTAATTAAGCATTCGTTGTCATATTTTGACATGCATTGGTGTGTGACATAAATTGGTTGTTCTCGCATATCTATCATGGTGCGGATATATGTTAAAACACAGTCATATGATATACATCATGTACATGTATATGTGTATATTTCTATTATGGAGTGCTAATTCGCACCAAGTATTTATAAGTATATTTTTGAAGTCCTTGTGCGTGCTATTTGATATGCTTTTTAAAAAAAAATTAAAATAGCCGATGTATACAAAAATATGACATAAACAAGGTTACTGTATATCAAGCGCATTATGGGATAAACAAGTATACCCATTTCTAGTCTACTACAAAATTAAGATAGCTTACACGTTAAATATTACGTCTAATGAATTTAATTCTAATAATAGTACAAAAATTGGTCCATTTTCATGTCATTATCTGAAAGAAAGAAATCGAAACCGTACACTCACTTTTGTTTTAAACTTGTGTCTCAACCGTACGCTATTGAAATTCGAAACCGTTGCGATACTAGTCTGATATCGAACACAAATTGTTGAATTTCATAAGTATTTTTAACATTATTGTAAACATATTATATACCAATGGAAACGGAAAAGTCTAAAGATTTCCAATATTGAATCACAGTAAAACTATACCTCAATATAAGTCGGCAAATCGAAGCTGAACGAAAAATCTAGCTGTGTTTTCTGTCATGTGTGATATTCAAATGCATTTTTTGAAATATAAGAAAACAGAAAATAATATATTTTTTGGTATGGTTGAAACTTACCATACTCTTCAGCAATCACTACATACCATGAATCATGGTATCATCCGTAACACCAGCAAATTAATGATACAAAGCACAGTACCGTGGTCTTCATGTCGCCGAAGCGATACCGGAAACGGATCAAAACATCGTAGCCGTACTAGTTGCACTACAGTGATACTGGCCCAAGTCCAATAGGGAGGGTAAAGTGTTTTAACTTGCTGCTATAGAATTTCATGAACGGTAACTGAAACCCCTAGGAAAAAGGAAATGGGTAACTCTTTTTCAGCGGATTTATTCGATCAAGGTGGAAATGTAGATGAAATATTCTTTTTAATCCTTTTCCTCATTACAATTTTCTCTGTGAAATTTTGCCAACAGGCAACAGATATCGATAAGTACTCTATTCGGGTGGATGATATATGCCCTCTTGGCTTATCGGAACTCTACATTATCGAAGGTTGTCTAAATATGTCTAGACTAGTGAGGTTCTGGAACAGGGCCTCGTTCCTTATGATTAGATATATATAAGATAGACCATATATATGATGAAATAATAGATAGGTCATGTAGATCTATATCTCATCACAGGAACAAGACTCTGTGATTCTGGTAAGTACTGGCGGCTTATCCATCAAGTACTATTTTACATGGAAGTCAAAATGTCTTGACCAATTGTGCTATTAACGGATAACTGAGGCAGCCATTTCTTAGAACCCTGTTATTGATGACGTAAGCAATACATGTTACATAACACAGACTACGATACAAGGGACGTAACTCGTACATACTTTAGACCAAGACTATATGACATCTCCCTTCCAAATTTACCTTATATATCAAATGTTGAAAAATGGATGTATTTCTTCTGCAGATCATTAATATAGAAGTTTGCTTATCACTGAATTTCTTCATATTTGAAATTATTGAATAAATCTTGTTAATATACAGCAAATTACCTTGTTTCTTGTTTTTAACCATTAAAATACTTAAACAGTCAAATATAGAAAATACTTGAAATTTGAAATAACAATTAACCATTGTCTGACATAGATTTCACGAACAATATCAAACACTTAAACAAATGTTCGAACACGAATTTGGTACAAGTCACGGGCATTATCTAGTTCCCATAGAGTTTTGGTTTGATTATTGCCCTACCACTCACTCGACTTGTTTTTTGTTCACTTTTGTCATTTGGTGTTAGATCCTTGGATATCGATGTATCCATAGTAAGCGACCGCGAAGTGTCCTTTGCTTGTTACTTTAGTTTTCATTGGAAGTGGTTCTTGTTGATTGGTTTCGCGTTCTCTTGGTAATGTCTCGTTAAGCACTGAAGATGGAGTTGGTGCTTCAGGAATGTTTGTGTACGCGTACGGATGTTGGTAAAATTGTTCATCACAAAAGTTCTCGCGAGTTTTCAGAATGTCTCTCCTGTTCCTCCTATAGGTTCGACCTTCACTCTTTAGAATGTATGACCTTGGAGTGTTATCATACCCTATACACTTGGCTGGTGTCCACGTCCTCCCTGTATGCATCCTTACATGCTCGTTGGGTTGAATTCTAGACATTTCTTTGACACCAATGTTGTAATTCTTCTTCTGTTTTTGTTGGTTTTCTTCCAGGTTTCTTTGTATCATCTTGTGAGATTTGTCTCTAGGCTTCAGCAAAGATCTTTTGATAGGAATAGTAGATTTTGTTTTCCGTCCCATCAGTATTTCGACTGGTGAGAGTCCTACACCAGAGACCGGTGTGTTTCTCAGTTCTAATAAAGCTATTTCAGGATCACGATTATCCTCCCTTGCCTTTTTTATAAGCCTTTTTGCAGTTTGAACGGTTCTCTCCGCAAATCCATTGCTCTGCGGATATCTTGGTGAAGAGGTAACATGTTTGATGTTGTACTCATTCATGAATGCTTGGAATTCACCTGATGAATATTCTGGACCATTGTCCGTCCTCAGAATTTCAGGAATGCCATGGCGCGCAAAGTGTGACTTCATGTATTGTATCACTGTACAACTTGTAACATTAGGAATATTGGACACCTCAAAATACTTTGAGTAGTAATCAGCCAAAATCATGTATTTATCACTGCCAAGATAGAATATATCACTTGCTAACTTTTCCCATGGCCTATCAGGAATTTCATCCTGCACAATTGGTTCCTTTTGCTGATAATTCCTGTGTTTCTGACATATTTCACAATTTTCAACTTTGCTCTGAATGTCCTTTGACATTCCTACCCAGAAAAGACTGGACTTTGCTAACTCTAGACACTTTGTGATTCCCATGTGTCCAGCGTGGACCTTATTCATCATTTCACTAATTAGTGACTTCGGAGTCACTATCCTATCACCTTTCATGAGGAGACCATCACATAAATTGAGCTCATCACGAATATTCCAATACACATCCAGATCTTTGGAAACATCTGCCTTGGTTTCCGGCCATCCATATGTCACGTGGTGCTTTACTCTTGACAATATTGGATCCTTATCTACTTCTTCCACAAATTCATCTGTTTTCTCTGTTGAGATACTAACAAATGTATGTATTTTGAATTCTTCTGTATCTGGCTGATCCCTTAACGGTGCTCGGCTTAACGCGTCAGCTATGTGTAGCTCTTTCCCAGGTACGTAATACACACTTAGGTTGTATTTTTGGAGCTTGAGCATCATTCTCTGTATCCTTTGTGGAGCCTGGATAAGAGGTTTCTTGAACAGACTCTCCAATGGCTTATGGTCTGTTTGTACATATATAGTCTCTTAATTACCATAGATGTATTGATGGAACATGATTGCTCCAAATACAATGGCAAGCATTTCCTTTTCTATCTGAGCGTAATTCCTTTCTGCCGAACTGAGGGATCTTGATGCGAATGCTATTGGTTTGCCTCCCTGCATCAGACAACCTCCCAATCCTGTGGAAGATGCGTCAACAGATATTGTAATTTCCTCATCCTGATTATAGTACTGTAGCACAGGGTCTTGGGAAATGAGTCTTTTCAAGTGTTCAAGTGCTTGCAGATGCTTATGATCCCAGTGCCAGCACACATCTTTCTTGAGTAGCTCATGGAATGGAGCATTAACAGTTGCCAAATCTGGTATGAACTTCTGTAGATAATTCACCATTCCCATCAGTCTCTGTAGACCCTTCACATCTGTTGGCTCGGGCATGTTGAGTATTGCCTCAATTCTGTCTTTATTTGGTTTCAGATCAAATGTATGACCGACGTAGTCTATTTCAGTTTGATTGAACTTGCACTTCTCTTCATTAAATCTTAGATTTACCTCATCGGCCCTTTTGAGAACAACTTCGATTGTTTTGTTTAACTCATCTTCGTTCTTTCCCCAAAGCAGAATGTCATCTACTATGACGTCACATCCTGGAATATCTTCAAAAATCTGACTTGTTTCTCTCTGGAAGACCTCACTGGCTGCGTTGATGCCGAAAGGTAAACGTTCAAATTTGTAACGCCCAAATGGGGTGTTAAACGTCGTTAACCATGTGCTTTCTTCTGCCAGCTTTATGTGGAAAAATCCTTGTGATGCATCAAGTTTATTGAATAACCTAGCATCTCCTAGCTTAGCGGCCACCTCCTCGACAGACTTCATAGGGAAGTGCTCGCGTTTCACCGCTTTGTTGAAGTCCCGTGGGTCTAAACACAATCTTACAGAGCCGTTGGGCTTCCTAACAACAACAATAGAGTTCACCCACTTTGTAGGTTTTGTTACTTTTGTTATTACACATTGTTCTTCCATCCGTTGAAGCTCTTGTTTTACTTGTTGTGAAAGCATGTGCGGAATCTTCCTTGGAGGATGTACTACAGCTGGGACGCTCTCATCAACCTTAATCTTGTATTCTCCAGGTAGACAACCTAGTCCTGAGAATAAATGTTTGTACTTTTCAACAGGTGTTTGTTGATTGTTGTTTGTGACTTCATTGTTGTCTCTACCAGTTTGTATAGCATTTAGTCGTTGTATGAGACCCATCTCTACACAAGTTTCTAGACCTAGGACTGGCATGAATCTTGACCTGACAATGTTGAATGTTGCCTCATGGAATTTGCCTTTGTACTCCGTAGCAATGTCCTTCTTTCCTACGGTTTTAATGCTATGCCCAGAATAAGACACAAGCTTTGTCCTTGTTGTTCTGATGCCCTTTATATTCAGCTGTTGTGCAAGGTTTACAGGAATGATGTTGCATGTTGCTCCTGTGTCTATCTTAAGTGTTACCTTTTGATCATTGATCCATACTTTGACATGCCACTCTGTGTCTTTTGTCTGTGTACCCGGTTCACTGCAGGTTTTGTGTACCATACCTACAAACTGTGTGTTTTGGTATTCATCACCACTTAGAACGAATAATCATACCCTGCCTCCACGACGACCATCTGTCAGAAATCTTCCGTCCGTCGTTCAGAGCTACGTCATCGCAGCTAATCACCACTTTCTTCATCCAGTGCATGTACTTGCTTTTTGCACATTTTCGCGAAATGGTTCATCCCATTACAGTTTAAGCATGATTTTCCATATGCCGGACAGTTCCTGGGTGCATGTGAAAGACCACATTTTTAGCTCACCTGGTCCAAAGGACCGAGATGAGCTTATGGGATACCGCAGCTTCCGGCGTCTGTCGTCCGTCGTCCATCGTCCGGCGTCCGTCAACAATCGACTTCTTCTCCATAACCGCTGGTCGGATTTCAACAAAATTTGACTGGTAGCATCCTTATGGGCTACTAACTGAAAATTGTACAAATGATGGGGCTGACCCCCCGAGGGCCTGAGGGGCGGGGCCAAAAGGGGTCAATTTGGCTATTTCCATATAAACGACTTCTTCTCTGAAACCAAGCATGGGATAGCACCCATAATGCAATGGTAGCATCCTTATAGGGTGGGGATTCAAAATTGTACAAATGATGGGGCTGACCCCCCGGGGGCCTGAGGGGCGGGGTCAAATGGGGTCAATTTGGCTATTTCCATATAAACGACTTCTTCTCTGAAACTAAGCATGAGATAGCACTCATAATGCAATTGTAGTATCGTTATAGGGTGGGGATTCAAAATTGTACAAATGATGGGGCTGACCCCCGGGGGGCCTGAGGGGTGGGGTCAAATGGGGTCAATTTGGCTATTTCCATATAAACGACTTCTTCTCTGAAACTAAGCATGAGATAGCACTCATAATGCAATTGTAGTATCGTTATAGGGTGGGGATTCAAAATTGTACAAATGATGGGGCTGACCCCCGGGGGGCCCAAGGGGCGGGGTCAAAAGAGGTCAATTTGGCTATTTCCATATAAACGACTTCTTCTCTGAAACCAAGCATGGGATAGCACCCATAATGCAATTGTAGCATCCTTATAGGGTGGGGATTCAAAATTGTACAAATAATGGGGCTGACCCCCCGGGGGCCTGAGGGGCGGGGTCAAAAGGGGCCAATTTGGCTATTTCCATATAAACGACTTCTTCTCTGAAACTAAGCATGGTATAGCACCCATAATGCAATGGTAGCATCCTTATAGGGTGGGAATTCAAAATTGCGCAAATGATAGGGCTGACCCCCCGGGGGTCTGAGGGGCGGGGTCAAAAGCGGTCAATTTGGCTATTTCCATATAAATGACTTCTTCTCTGCAACTAAGCATGGCATAGCACCCATTATGCAATGGAAGCATCCTTATAGGGTGTGGATTCCAAATCGTGCAAATGATGGGGCTGACCCCCCGGGGGCCTGAGGGGCGGGGTCAAAAGGGGTCAATTTGGCTATTTCCATATAAATGACTTCTTCTCTGCAACTAAGCATGGTATAGCACCCATAATGCAATGGTAGCACCCTTGTAGGCTGGGGATTCCAAATTGAGCAAATGATAGGGCTGACCCCCGGGGACCTGAGGGGCGGGGTCAAAAGTGGTCAATTTCCATATAAATGACTTTTTCTCTGCAACTTAACATGGGATTGCGCTCATAATGCAATGGTTACATCCTTATAGGGTTTGGATTCAAAATTTTGCAAATGATGGGGCTGACCCCCCGGGGGCCTGAAGGGTGGGGTCAAAAGGGGTCAATTTAGCTATTTCCATATAAACGACTTCTTCTCTGCAACAAAAATGGAAGAGTACTTATAATGCAATGGTAGCATCCTTATAGGGTTGGGATTTGAAATTGTAAAAATGATAGGGCTTACCCCCTGGCCTTAAATGGCAATATATGCGAGGTCAAAAAGGTAAATTAGGCAACTATTTTCATATAAATTACTTTGTCTCTGAACCTATGTATTGGATAGCATATTTGTATGGTATCAATAGCATCATTGTATGGTTGTGATTCAAAATTAAACTTTGGGAGTCAATTTTGCTTATTTTTCTAATTGTCAGAGTCTTGTGATAATTACTAACAACAAGAGGCCCATGGGCCTAAACGGTCATCTGACTCATGGCACAAAACAACAAAGTATAAAGTATTGGTTAACGATTAATATAAACAATACAAGGAACTCCTTAGTTGAATATGTAAGTTTCTGAAATAGGTAAATGTCATTTGTTGAACAAACTTGGTAGCCCTTCATCCATATATGGTTGTAACCCATTCAAGGATTAATATAAGGAGGAGTCAGATTTTAAGCCAAATTTCAGCAAAGCTCCCATTTTGAACCTCCTCCATACTATCCCCATGGGTCTTAGCTCGGTCCTTTATAAAATATGATTGTCTTCACCTAAAGTTCCCCCTTCTGAATCAATTAAAACCCCTATAGATCAATTTTCATTGAGATCGGAGACTGAAACCTGAAAACAGGAAGTGGGCCAGCAGCCATCTTGGAATACCAAAATCTTTTCGAAAATTTTTGCATGTTATTCGGCATCAATTAAAACCCCTATATACCAATTTTCATTGAGATCGGAGACTGAAACCTTAAAACAGGAAGTGGGCCAGTGGCCATCTTGGAATACCAAAATCTTTACGAAAATGTTTGCATGTTATTCGGCATCAATTAAAACCCCTATATACCAATTTTCATTGAGATCGGAGACTGAAACCTTAATACAGTAAGTGGGCCTGCGGCCATCTTGGAATACCAAAATCTTTACGAAAATGTTTGCATGTTGTTCGGCATCAATTAAAACCCCTATAGACCAATTTTGATTGAGATCGGAGACCAAAACCTGAAAACAGGAAGTGGGCCAGCGAAAATTAAGAAAATTTGCCCTTTTTGGACCCCACCCCATAGCCCCTAGGGGTCGGACAAGACTCATTTATATAAAATATTATTTTCCTTCCCAAATGATGTTTCACACCAAATATGGATGAAATTCATCCAAGGATGAAGGAGGAGTAGGATTTTAAAGCTAAAATTAAGAAAATTTGCCCTTTTGGGGCCCCATCCCTCGACCCCAAGGGGTCGGACCATGCTCATTTATATAAATTATGATTGTCCCTCCCCAATGATGTTTCACACCAAATATAGATGAAATCCATCAAAGGATGAAGGAGGAGTAGGATTTTAAAGCTAAAATTAAGAAAATTTGCCCTTTTGGGGCCCCATACCTCAGCCCCTAGGGGTCGGACCAGGCTCATTTATATAAAATATGATTGTCCTTCCCCAATGATGTTTCACACCAAATATGGATGAAATTCATCCAAGGATGAAGGAGGAGTAGGATTTTAAAGGTAAAATTAAGAAAATTTGCCCTTTTGGGGCCCCATCCCTCGACCCCAAAGGTCGGACCTATCTCATTTATATAAAATATGATTGTCCTTCCCCAAGGATGTTTCATACCAAATATGGATGTAATTCACTCAAGGGTTTAGGAGGAGTAGGCTTTTGTATAAGTAGTTTGACGCACGACAGACGGCGGACGGCGCACGACGCACGGCGCACGACGACGGACGAAACACGATGACAATAGGTCATCCTGACCTTCGGTCAGATGACCTAAAAAACCAGGTGAGCGATGCAGGCCCTCTGGGCCTCTTGTTTACATTTAAATCTTTTCTTTGACTTGTCTGTTTCCCTTTTCTGACTAGATCTTTCTGAATCTTTTTTGTAGATACTTGCTTATTCTTTATGCCGTGTATACTTTTAGATGATCCCTGTGTTTCTCCCAGTTCTTTTAATTGCATACTGCTTGCCTCTGATGCCCGACAAAATTCTTCACATTTCTCAAGTGTTGGGTCCTTCTCTCGAAGTAATCTTTCGCGCAAATGGACGTTTCTAATTCCACCAATAATTCTATCTCTAATCAGGCTATCCTGAAGAGTTGAAAATTCACAAGTAGCAGCTTTAGTTTTTAGGTCAGTGACATAAGCATCAATCTCTTCCCCTTCTCTCGTGTTTCTAGTGAAGAATACGTGCCTTTCATATGTAATGTTCTTTCTAGGATTACAATACGATTCAAATTGTTGACATATTTTGCCTAACTTTGCATCATCTCCTTCTTGTTCAAAGACGAACGTTTTATATACGCCGTGCACTGCTGGGCCAGCCACGTGGAGAAAATTGAAAGCGCATACCTTTTGATCTTCTTTATCAATTTTAGCGGCTACCTCGTATATATCATAGGCTAATTTGAACCTTCGCCAGTTTTCTGACACATTACCCGTAAATTGGAGTTCAGTGGGCGGCTTTAACCTGTCCATTTTTTGTAGTTTCTTCTGACACCATGTGCTATTAACGGATAACTGAGGCAGCCATTTCTTAGAACCCTTTTATTGATGATGTAAGCAATACATGTTACATAACACAGACTACGATACAAGGGACGTAACTCGTACATACTTTAGACCAAGACTATAGCTATTATACGACACCAATGACGTTCTCTTTTACACGGAAGTCAGAATGGTTTGACCAATGACGTTCTCTTTTACACTGAAGTCGGAATGGTTTGACCAATGACGTTCTTTTTAGCCCAACATCATCAGATGGTGAGATATTCAAATCGCCTTTCGTCCATGGTCTGTGGTCCGTCTGTAAACAATGCTTGTTATCGCTATTTCTCAGAAAGTACTGAAGGGATCCGTCTCAAATTTCATGCGGGTTTCGAATTCCCTAGGGCCCTAGGATATCATGCTAATTTTAGACTGATCGGAAAAACAATATGGCCGCCAGGCAGCCATCTTGGATTTCAGCAGTTGATGCTTGTTATCGCTATTTCTCATAAAGAACTGAAGGGATCTGTCTCAAATTGTATATGTAAGTTCCCCTAGGGCCCTAGGAGTGTCATGCTGATTTTGAGACCAATCAGAAAAACAAAATGGCCACCAGGCGGCCATCTTAAATAATGGCAGTTGATGTTTGTAACCCCTATTTCTCATAAAGGGAATTTTTAGTGACCGATTGGTCAACAAGATGGCCGACCGGCCACCATCTTGGATTTTAGTATTTGAAGTTTGTCATCGCTATTTCTTAGATAGTACAGAACGGATCTGTCTCAAATTTCATGTGCAGGTTCCTCTAGAGGTCTTGTTCACCGGGGCTAATCGTACAAACCGGGCTACGCTGTTTATGCTCGTGGAAACGCTTTACATAGAAAAATGTCGTCTAGGGGTGCGTACGTGTTAAATATTTGCTCGGTGTTCAACTCACGACCAAGAATCCAAATATACAAGTTACCCACGGAACAGTAGAGTGTTTCATCAATGCGTAGAAGCAAAATTGATGTTTATTGTATTATACTTTGTCCTGTATTTCGTGCACAGTATAGCGGGTATGTCATATCATGGCTGAAAAGTGTGAATTTTGTCATATATTCAAAGAAATGTATATATCTAAACGAGAAACAGGAATAAAACTGGATTCAGCTCATAAAATTATCAGAGATTTCAATAATGAACTGACTTGTTGAATGTTACTGTTATAACAACAGACAGTGGATATTAGTTCTTAAAATATTATTTCTTCAGTCGAAAGTCATTTCCGTTAATTCCATCAACAAGATGGCCGAACGGCCGCCATCATGGATTTTAGTATTTGAACTTTGTTACCGCTATTTCTCAGAAAGTACTCAAGTGATCTGTCTCAAATTTGATACGTAGGTTCCCCTAGGACCTTAGTTGTGCATATTGTATTTTCGGACCGATTGGTCAACAAGATGGCCAACAGATTTTGATTATTGAAGTTTGTTACTGTTATAGATCTCAGAAAGTACTGAAGGGATCTCTCAAATTTCATATGTAGTAATATGTAGTAAAAGTTTGAAAAGTAGGGAAAAGATAACTCTTTCCATTGTCAGATGTAGATCATTCTTTGGTGGACGCAAAGATCCCTCTATTTTCTCTTGTTACATGGAAGTCATGTACATATGTATGTCTGAACCAATGAGGTTCTGTTTTACATTCAAGTCATGTATGTCTGGACCAATGAGGTTCTTCTTTCCACATCTGAATGCCTTGAGCAATTAAGATTTTTTTTACATGGAAGTCTACTATCTTGCGCAATTGTGTTCAGATTTACATAGAAATCGTAACATAAATTGCCACTGTGGTACCAGTAATAAAAAGGCTTTGCTAAAATTGAGATTTACATTGAAGCATAATGGCCAATGAGGGAAGTCGAAATATATTTTCTTGTAGGACACAGGTAAGGTATTCCAGTGAGAGTTCTTCGCTTACATAAAACAGGTACAAAAAACAACAACAAAACTTGTAATAGTTATCATCCATTTCATGAAAATTTTAATTGTCTGTTCACTATTATTCATGTATAAACTAAAAGGTAGTGATGAGGAGGTCATAAAAGATCAACATAATGATGTGTAATGTTCCTCACATGATTAAAACTAAATTGCTCTGTGTAGCGTCCTGTCAGGATCGCGTTAGTGGGCCAGTTTGATTTGTGTTAAAGTCCTACAACACATCACAATCTCACACACTTGTTCACCTATAACATACCTGTGTACAGGCCCATGGTGGGATAAAATATACAAACTTCACTCAACACTTCCATTCCAACTGACCCAGCTCTACCAGCATTCTAACACTAAGTCCTCCATGTCAATTTGAGTTTAATCTCACCACTGTAAATCTAATCAAATTCACAAGGCAAACCTACAATTTTACCATAGAAAAGCTCCATGTTATTTGGTAGTGAATTCTCGTTTAGAACCATGCTTTCTTGTTGACAGCCACACTTCTGTGACTGTTAAAGCCAACCACTCAGTCGGATGTGTACAGGAAAGCATCGTTCTACTAACATATAATGCTGAACACTGGATCACAGAACACTCAAATCATTGGTGTCAACACGCCCTCATTCATTAGCTGTTTCTTGCAATTTGGCAAGAACATATAAATCAAAGAAATGAAAATAAAATCACGAAAACTGAAGCGTGCGTTAGCACGGATACCTATTGCAGACTTTGCGTCCTAGAGGTAAGAACAGTAAGCTTATTAAGGTCTGTAACCCTTTATCACAATAGCTACTTTTTATCACTTCTCAAGGTCAATTCATTAGAGGTCAATCACGGATCACTCCAAGCTCCATTTTACACTGTTTTCACATTGATACACAACAATGTATTGTCCATTCGAAAAATTAATTGTACACATTAGAAGTTGGCACATTACTGAAGAACGATCTGGTAGTGATCTGCTTATTAAATCTCTGAAAGGTCTGTAACATCTATTTAAAATTAACAAACACAGCACATGTCTGCTACAATTACCAGAACGCCATCTTGTTAACCTCTCACTCAATATAAGCGAAATATTTCCTTGAGATTTACATTTATATTTCTTTGATCAAAAGTGGTGAAATCTGGAGATTTCTAACAAACCTTATTTTGCTTTCTAGGGTTATTTTTAAGTTATTAGATTGACTAAAACAGACAAAATAACCTCACAGGCTCTTCAGAAACAACACAAGACATAAAATTAAACATAAAATCATTGTTTTCTGATCTGGAAACCTGTATTTGTCAGGCCAACAGTTGTCTTGACTACTAGTAATAAATAGGTAAAATCCCTCCTACTGATGACTGACCATCTCCTATACATATATATCTATAGTGTATATATATATAATCAGCCAAATTCCATAGTAGTATTATTATTAGCTATTGTTAAAAATATAACATACAATATACCCTTAAATCATAATAATAAATAAAATCAAACAGTTGCACTATTATGCATGTGGCACTGTGCTATTGTCCGACCAAAATGACATCACAGAGACCGCCTCTTAGTATATCCATGTATTGTCCGACCAAAATGACATCACAGAGACCGCCTCTTAGTATATCCATGTATTGTCCGACCAAAATGACATCACAGAGACCGCCTCTTAGTATATCCATGTTGTGCAGGTCATTATGTTAATATACCCAAGTCCAAATCATCCTTTCTATAGTAACAGGCAGTCAGTGTAAAGGTCATCCTGGTCATCCCACTGAAATCATCACATTGTAATCGCACCATTGCTACTCTCTGCCCGTGTATTGGTGACCACCAATTCTTACACCCCTACTCTCACAATAATGGCGCAGGGGTTCTTGTGTCTCACTACATTTCTCTGCACTCACAACTGTTTTCTTTCTTATTCTCACCATTGAGCACATATCACCCTAATGCCTTTAGCAGCCTCTCACTGCCTAGATAGAGCCAGCCGTGCTAACGTTAGCAGCCACTCACTGCCTAGATAGAGCCAGTCGTGCTAATGTTAGCAGCCACTCACTGCCTAGATAGAGCCAGTCGTGCTAATGTTAGCAGCCACTCACTGCCTAGATAGAGCCAGTCGTGCTAACGTGTACTGCCATCAATGTGTTAAACATTATCAATCAACAATAATTTGTCTCACTTTGTTTGAAATCACTAAGAAGCATTTAAAGCAGTCTACATAGACAAAGGGCATGTTAATAGGAATGTTGGTATCAGCTGACACTACTCTAACCATAATCACTGAGGAAAACCAATGGTATGCAGTGTAAGCCAGCACCAGTACTACCTACGGTGTCTCACACAAAGCTCAAGGCAGCCAATGGAAAAATTCACCAAGTGATATACTTAAATGAAACAAGCAAAATTCCTGCCGAGCTTCTGTTGTGAAGAGAAATGATTTCATTATTTACTTTAGGGGTGACTTCTTGTTACTTTAGGAAAGTTTTTATGGATAGGACAAAATTTTATATGACTATTTGCTTGATGAACTTGTACACGCATTCCCAGACAACAACCTCCTATACACATACACAACTGTCAAGCAGACCAATGTTCCCTCTTCAGCAGGTGTCCGCGATCAGTGGCAACCAAGATAGCATGAACAATATCTGAGATCAAACAATGGTAATGGTGCATAACTTGCATAACATTTTAATATCACAATAACTGATGAAACAACACCAAACATTTTAGGATTTGGTTCAGTCCAAGCATAGTTTTGTTTTTGGTACAATTCAAAATTCTACATTCAAAATGAAATAAAGATTGTGGTTGAATTTAGCCTGCCACCTGGATATAAATCATGAAATTTTCCAAACATTTTCTGCATTGTTAGACTGACTATAGGCGAGATTGGAGCCAAAACTGTTGCATTACACATCCTCCACACATCACACACAGACCTTCTCAACCCAGGAATGAATTGGTGATATTTGTGAGGTGGTGTTGGAGCACCATTGGTCTGCAGACTATAGCAGGGTGAAATACAGTATCGACAGGACACGGTAAAACCTTCAGTAACTCAATATCACACTTTTGGTTTTTGACAATAACAATTTATCAGTAATATTTGAAAGTTTTAAACTATATTTTAAACATATACTCATTGTTCTAATATCTCTACATCAGTGAATTTGTTCAACATTGATTCTAAAAATAATTCATAATTTACACCTTCTATCGAATGTTATCTTGCTGGACCCACAGAGTTGCTGTCAGTCATATATACAAACTTGATGTTTACAGTATGTGTTCATACGATTATAGACACAGAACGTGTTCATACTATTATAGACACCCATGACACAGAATGTGTTCATACTATTATAGACACAGAATGTGTTCATACTATTATAGACACAGAATGTGTTCATACTATTATAGACACAGAATGTGTTCATACTATTATAGACACAGAATGTGTTCATACTATTATAGACACAGAATGTGTTCATACTATTATAGACACAGAATGTGTTCATACTATTATAGACACAGAATGTGTACGCATACGATTATAGACACATAATGTGTTCATACGATTATAGACACAGAATGTGTTCATACATTATAGACACAGAATGTGTTCATACATTATAGACACAGAATGTGTTCATACATTATAGACACAAATGTGTTCATACATTATAGACACAGAATGTGTTCATACTATTATAGACACAGAATGTGTTCATACTTATAGACACAGAATGTGTTCATACTATTATAGACACCCATGACACAGAATGTGTTCATACTATTATAGACACAGAATGTGTTCATACTATTATAGACACAGAATGTGTTCATACTATTATAGACACAGAATGTGTTCATACTATTATAGACACAGAATGTGTTCATACTATTATAGACACAAATGTGTTCATACATTATAGACACAGAATGTGTTCATACGATTATAGACACAAATGTGTTCATACTATTATAGACACAGAATGTGTTCATACTATTATAGACACAGAATGTGTTCATACTATTATAGACACAGAATGTGTTCATACTATTATAGACACAGAATGTGTTCATACTATTATAGACACAGAATGTGTTCATACTATTATAGACACAAATGTGTTCATACTATTATAGACACAGAATGTGTTCATACTATTATAGACACAGAATGTGTTCATACTATTATAGACACAGAATGTGTTCATACTATTATAGACACAGAATGTGTTCATACTATTATAGACACAGAATGTGTTCATACTATTATAGACACAGAATGTGTTCATACATTAATGTTCTATTTGACACAGAATGTGTTCATACTATTATAGACACAGAATGTGTTCATACTATTATAGACACAGAATGTGTTCATACTATTATAGACACAGAATGTGTTCATACTATTATAGACACAGAATGTGTTCATACTATTATAGACACCCATGACACAGAATGTGTTCATACTATTATAGACACAGAATGTGTTCATACTATTATAGACACAGAATGTGTTCATACTATTATAGACACAGAATGTGTTCATACTATTATTGACACAGAATGTGTTCATACTATTATTGACACAGAATGTGTTCATACTATTATAGACACAGAATGTGTTCATACGATTATAGACACAGAATGTGTTCATACTATTATAGACACAGAATGTGTTCATACTATTATAGACACAGAATGTGTTCATACTATTATAGACACAGAATGTGTTCATACTATTATAGACACAGAATGTGTTCATACGATTATAGACACAGAACGTGTTCATACTATTATAGACACAGAATGTGTTCATACTATTATAGACACAGAATGTGTTCATACGATTATAGACACAGAATGTGTTCATACTATTATAGACACAGAATGTGTTCATACTATTATAGACACAGAATGTGTTCATACTATTATAGACACAGAATGTGTTCATACTATTATAGACACAGAATGTGTTCATACTATTATAGACACAGAATGTGTTCATACTATTATAGACACATGATGTGTTCAAGATTATAGACACAGAATGTGTTCATACTATTATAGACACCCATGACACAGAATGTGTTCATACTATTATAGACACAGAATGTGTTCATACTATTATAGACACAGAACGTGTTCATACGGTTATAGACACAGAATGTGTTCATACTATTATAGACACAGAATGTGTTCATACTATTATAGACACAGAATGTGTTCATACGATTATAGACACAGAATGTGTTCATACTATTATAGACACAGAATGTGTTCATACTATTATAGACACAGAATGTGTTCATACGATTATAGACACAGAATGTGTTCATACTATTATAGACACAGAATGTGTTCATACGATTATAGACACAGAATGTGTTCATACTATTATAGACACAGAATGTGTTCATACGATTATAGACACAGAATGTGTTCATACTATTATAGACACAGAATGTGTTCATACGATTATAGACACAGAATGTGTTCATACTATTATAGACACAGAATGTGTTCATACTATTATAGACACAGAATGTGTTCATACGATTATAGACATAGAATGTGGTCATATTATTATAGACACAGAATGTGTTTACACTATTTTGAAAAAGGATAATTCGTATCTGAGCTCACTCGCAAAATTAAGGGATAATGTTTTTTATCAATTTGTAAAATAAAGTGGCTTACAGTAATGAAACTTGTTGGTCAGATTATATTGGATGAAACAATTTATTCAAACCACCGAACAGATTCTTCATACGAATGAAAGTAACTCCGTCGGCCATTTACATTCATGTAGATTAATAACAGGTATCTGTGAGTGCTATGTAAAATAGATTGATAATTGTCAGCCATTAGTCTATATAAAATAGATGTATAAGAGATATTTGTGTATCCCCTCCCTCCCTCAGTTTACGGATTGCACCACGGAAAGTTTTAGAGAGACAGTAAAGAGAGGTTAAGTATACTGGGAAGAGACTACTAATGCCTTCACATTCATCACCGCATTAATACATTAAAGCACATGATTCTCTTGCTCTTTACATTCATGTGTACAAACCCTGGTCTCGCCATTGGGTGTCTATTAGCTATAATACAGTGACCTTTTTACAATATTAACATTGTACAAAAATTATACATGAAGGGAGAGGGGGTTATGTTACAGGATATAGGAGGAGGTTAGGGTATCCTTCCCAGGAAATACTGGCCCGCACATCCGCCCTTCAGGTCAATAAGGATACCACACAACCGGCCTCCACTCCAGGGCAGCCTACTTGTCCGTTCTTGAAGCAATGGGCCTTACATCAAAGTTTCAACTCATTCGCAATTTTAGATGCAATGTTTTTAAATCCTATGGAAGTTCCTGAAATCCGTTTGAAACGAACTCCATTCAAGGAGAGTCTTGGCAATTTACAAACTTCCATCTCCCATTGCACTAGGCTATCTGTGTTGGGGTCACCATGGACACACAGCAGGAGAAACTTCTCCCTTTGTTCATAGTCACAGTTGTTAGCATCTAATACTTTACGGATCTCTTTCATCATCTCATTTGGATCCATAGAACTCGTCGTTTTCATGCTCCATGTGAAGCGCAGTGACCGCGGCTTAATCGGATCCCCTTCACGCCCCTCATTGACTGACCTGCGGAACAATTTGCTGAAAATTAAGATCAAGTTGGAGAAGATATTAATGGCTGTCCCTCCTGACATGGAGCTGTAGGTTGGTATTAGTAGTGTTTACGGTGGCCCATAGCAGTCAGTCATGCGTGACATAAACACATGCACCTTATTACTGCACAACTACTTGTAATCTTTGTCAAAACTATGGATGATTCTTATTTTTGTATGTAAAATGATCTTCAGGATTTATGTAAATATTGGTAGTGGTTAAAACAAAGACCCACTACATGTTATTCTACGACAATGTAAAATCAAGGAAAAGTTGCATATATCCTTCGCTTGCCATACCTTTTAACAATGACAATTGATAATATGAGTAAAATATTTAGTTATATTATTGCTATCCGTAATTAGTTTGTCTTGGTTATATTGCAACTTTCCTAGTTTGTCAGTTAGCGCATGCTACTCTTTGTCAGTTTATATTGCAAATAACAATCCATGGATATACATCGGAAACCTTTTAAAAAAGCAACCATGCATGTTTAACAGAGGAAAATTTGACATGCGTTAAGAGAGCAGGTTACACCAGTCTTGGTTAATATTGGTGAGACAATAAGATGATGGAATCCCTACCAACACCAGTGTACACATGCGGGTAAAATTTCAGTGCTGACTGCTAGGCTTTCTCACTACCATATCGCATCAATGTGCAAGGAGAGTGCAAGGGAGTGTTTAGTTGTTTTTTTTTTAAATCAAAACATCAAAATGTAGAATTGACTATAACAAAGTCAATAAAATTAATAATTTATTTTATAGAATTTCGCATTTTTCGCTTTATTTTGTTTTGACTCCTTTACACTCGTGTGGTATGTACTGCTACCTGGTCCACCGTAAAACACACGTCTGCCCAATATACAAACTGTCCGGTCCTCGTCCAGACCTTTTATAGTTTACTCACAAAGTCAGGACCCGGTCCTCGTCCAGACCTTTTATAGTTTACTCACAAAGTCAGGAGCCGCCATAGTATCACACAAATATCAGAGTATGGTACCAATGTGATGTTTCACTAGAACCAACTCCCTTGTAAAGAGGGGCAGCCAGCATGAAAAGGGAAAAGTTAGTTATAATATCCCCCTTCAACATCCTACAAAGTTATCAGTGATATTAATAGGTTAATTATAAAGGCTCATGTACCACTACAGTAAAATGAAAATTACCGTCATTTACATTCAAAACCTTTACCAATTCAATCAAAGCCTTTATATTACCAAAATAAATTCTTAAGACGTTGGTTTGTTTCTACCACTAGCCTCGACGGCAGTGGAACCTGCAGTCAAACTTACCCTTGTAATCGGGACAGTTGAGATGAGTCAGATGGAGACAATGAGGTGTTATACCTAGGATGAAAGTTTTAGAGTCAATTAAGTGACCCTTTGGATCAACTGTAAGAGCTTTAACACACTAAAGCTAGAGGAAAGCTACAATCCACACCAATGTCATCTACACAGGATTGGAAGTAGATTTTTACTTGTAATTAACACTTTACTGTAGCTTGTTGAAGATATATAAAATAGTTCAGTTATACATACAATACAGTATAAAATATGATAGTCATTAACTAAATACATGGCAACTAAATACAGGTGTTCATTCCTAGTATCAGTGGAAAGTCAATAACAACTACACTGCTGCCCTCTAGTGTTAACACATGACAATGACACTGTTGCCCTCTAGTGGTAACAGCAATCTAATTTAAAATAGACTTGTAATTCCGCTCCACTACGATACTCTACGTTACGCTCTAATACAAGATCTAACGATGCCCCGTTCGGGGTCACCTCAGCATGACCCCTATGGTTAGCCAATCAGCGTGTCGCCTACGGAATCTTCTGTGTGGTTGATTCATTAGGAAGTGTAAATTGCTATAATACGTCCCTAAATGTTCCGATTCTAGGCCAGAGGTCATGCTGAGGTGACCTCGAACGGGGCATCGTTAGATCTTGTATTGGAGCGTAACGTAGGGTATTGTAGCGGAGCGGAATTACAAGTCTAATTTTAATTAGATTGGTGGTAACAGATACCGCTGCCATCTAGTGGTAACACATGACAAGGACACTGTTGCCCTCAAATGGTAACCTATTGCTTTTAAAGCCATGTAAGATGATCATTTTCCCACACCAGTCTTCATTTATTGTATGTGCTGCCACTGGTCCTAGTAATGAACACCACACCTAAAGCTTTCACTACAGGATCACATATCTCAGTGACACAACAAGGCCTGAAAAGGAAATGTAGGGTAGAGGAAGGAAACAGCAGGCAGCCCGAGGGGGCACACACCAAAGCAGGAGTCACTCTCTCCTTAAATAATATAGTCAAAATATCTTGCACAAAATATTTTTCTAAACCATTAAACTTTATTCTGGTATACCTAAGCTTTATTGCTGATTTCCTTTTCCACAGATCAATTTTCAAAATAAACATGTATGCTTTAACGAATAGTTTATTTACCAAATGGTATATTTCACCACCATGTACGTACATGTGATATCTCCGGTACAGCTCCATAAGCTATACAGTTTCACTGTATACATTTCACTGTATACAGTACACACGCTGTAAAAAACACTCTGTGGCTTCCTACACTAACTACTGCCACCCTGCACAAAAACCATAATACCAGCAACATTTATCACATCTTCTTACCTGTGTGCGGATTTTAATAGGAAAACAATTTTATTTTTGTGCAAGTTACTTTCAGTGTTATGTGTTCCCAAGTAAAACATAATGTGAGATACAACTTATCTCAAATACCTTTTTTTCATGTCCCGACCCTGACTATTGTTTTCTGGTATGAATTCTCTAAAAAACAAAAGAAAATAAGAATAATTGAGGGAATAAATGATAATCTGGATTAATTATGAGGATTAATCAGAGATATCACATGTCTGTCATGGTAAAAGGAATGTTTAGTTACTACATGTGACATGGCATAGCAATGTGTTCATGCAACTTCCTGCTACAGGTACACTCAAGCCAATCAAGACGCTCATCACAAAGATATACAGCACCACAAAGAGTGAGTGAGACAACTCTGCCTGTAGTCAGAGTAAGGGAGATAACTCTTCACTTAGAGTAGGGGGAGATAACTCTTCACAAGGCAACATAGAAAAGGAAATACAAGTCTTAACATGGTCACATAGAACAAACGAGATATCTCTTCGCATCATCACATAGAGTAGGGGAGTTAACTCTCCAAATAATGATTTATTTTTTTCTGATGAAACTATTATGGGTTTTAAAAGACTATGTCATAATGTGTTTTGTCCAGATAGTTAATACTAAAAGAAAATGATATATATTGTACTTCAATAAAACACCGCCTTACCTTCTGCTAAATTTTGATGTAAGCTTATTTAAGAAAGACATGCGGCCTGCCTGGCCCATGGCCGAGGTATCCTGAGAGTGGGACGGAAGACCGTCAGGCCCATTGTATTGGCGCTGCCTTCTGTCCCGAATAGGCCCACCATGGAATGTATTCCTGCTGGCTGTGTTACGATAGAGGGAGCTTTTAGGAGCAGCGGGGGAGACAGGCACAGTGGAGGTTTTTCCTGGAGCCGTTCTAGAGAGAGAAAACGCACAAATTATAAAATATATCATCTGTTACTGTCTAGCTTTACAAATAAACTGTTGATTGAAATCCCCAAGTTATAATGTTATTCTTTAATAGATTAAAACAGATTGCAAATATTTTGGTATAAAATTCCTCTGAAACATCAAATTATTTCTAATTTTCTATTTCTTTCAAACAGGAGACAATGATTAAATCTTTATCCATATCAAAACCAATATGTAACCTGTCCTACTAGAAATATCAATTGTGTTCATATGTACAGTATGCTTGCAGCCAAAGGAATCAAAGATATATTAAGATATATTTTATAATGAACATCAATCCTTACATCCTTGTTTTGGTTTTAGGTAATCTGGTAACTAAGGTTGCTAGGCTAAATAGACTGTATACGCTAATGTACACACAATCAGACGTTACAGAGAAACATGTAAATATATACATCACTATGATACGAAATTATGGATTAGATTTGTAATAAAAGAGAAGATGATTGTGCAAGATAAAATACATCTGATCTTCATCACAAATTATCCAGCTCAAGTAATTTTCAATTAAACAAAACATTTTAGAAACTAGCAATTGGTTTGTAGGTATATTTTTCTCTTTGGTTTGTAGGTATATTTTATCTCTTTGGTTTGTAGGTATATTTTATCTCTTTGGTTTGTAGGTATATTTTATCTCTTTGGTTTGTAGGTATATTTTATCTCTTTGGTTTGTAGGTATATTTTATCTCTTTGGTTTGTAGGTATATTTTATCTCTTTGGTTTGTAGGTATATTTTATCTCTTTGGTTTGTAGGTATATTTTATCTCTTTGGTTTGTAGGTATATTTTATCTCTTTGGTTTGTAGGTATATTTTATCTCTTTGGTTTGTAGGTATATTTTATCTCTTTGGTTTGTAGGTATATTTTTCTCTTTGGTTTGTAGGTATATTTTATCTCTTTGGTTTGTAGGTATATTTTATCTCTTTGGTTTGTAGGTATATTTTATCTCTTTGGTTTGTAGGTATATTTTATCTCTTTGGTTTGTAGGTATATTTTTCTCTTTTTCTTTTTTTTTGTTAGTAATAAGCCAATTCATCTTGATTTCTGGCTCAAAGCAAGCACATGTACACCAAAACCAAATAAACATGTAAAATACATAAACATGGGAAATTTGAGCAGAAAATGTAGTAGAAAAGGAAATTAGTTAAAAATAAATACAAAGAAAGACGAGCTATATTACATAGATTTGGAGATATTAGTCGGATGACTCCATACTAAATACACAAGGCAGACACAGAAACTACATGTACAGGTCTAGAGAAAAATCTATTTAAGGACACGAGATTAGCTTCTTAAATTTCATCTTAATGTTGCATTCAAATTTTCGGATATATTCCTATTTCTCGATCTCTCATATTAAATTCTAAGGGAGTAGTACTAGTAAACTGGTATGATTTTGTTTGCAGAAAAAGCTGTTAAGTGACCGTGATAAAACTCTTATTTTTTGTCAGTACTCACGTTGGCCGAAATTCACCATCTAAGGGAGGCAAGTCTGTAACCCGCGAAGTTTGAGACTGACTTAAACTTGCAGATTTGACATGGCCATGCCCTTTGGGTCTGACTGAAGGTACTTCTGATGATGAAGGGGTTGTAGAATTGGTCATAGGGCTGAAACAACATGCACACACAGCCAAGTC
This sequence comes from Argopecten irradians, assembly GCF_041381155.1. Taxonomy (NCBI): domain Eukaryota; kingdom Metazoa; phylum Mollusca; class Bivalvia; order Pectinida; family Pectinidae; genus Argopecten; species Argopecten irradians. The sequence continues at coordinate 68,791,513 of NC_091136.1, read as the reverse complement.
AATATTTATAGAGAAGTACATACAACAGGAGCATTCCACATGTATATCATATTATCTAAACAACGCCTAACAAGACTTTTACTAATGATACACAGACTAAACGGGGTACTTCTCGTCTCCAGACAGAATCGGTGTATTCTCTATAGATCCTTGCCAATGCCCTACAATGACTTGCCTCGAGTTATGCTCAAACATCAAGAATTCTGCATGCTTACACAATTGAAAGGCTGTGCTAATCTAATGTTTCCGTCTCTGTTATAAAGTCCTAACTATGACGGTTATCTACCAGAAAAGGTGCTGTGTACAATACTTCATCAACTTACAAACAAGAGGCCCAGAGGACCTTAGCTGCAATATTGTAGCCCAAAAGACTTATAGACAGAAAATGGTGTCGTCTTTAGAGCTACAATTGGTGCCTATTACCGCTAATGGAGCAAATTAATGATTATGCAAACCATTATTAATCATTTGTTTGCATTTTATCGTACTTGTTTGGTATCGCTTACCTACTAGGCAATAAAACTGAACCACATAAAATATCAAATTCTCATCAAGGCATCATTTTTTTTACATATTACATATGAAGATCTTTCTGAGGGGAATTTATACGGCGAGTCCACAAATTGTGAATTTGACGTCTTGTGAGCTGTACGGTAGATATTAAGAATGGTAGTTATGTTTGTTTTGGACAAAAATAATATGTAAATGCATGTATACGCATAAAATAATCGGAAACCTACAAAAAAGTATGAAAAACTATGCCCGAGTGATTTTCGGAGGCAGTGCTCCACTACGACACATAGGGACCAATTCGTACCCGGCCGAAAGGTATAGTAGGCCGGGTACGTATATTCGTTCTAAGAGGACCTGTATCGCTCACCTGGTTTGTAATGCCAAATAATTTTCTGAATACAGGTTCATTGTTTCTTTTCTGAAGGAATTTTAATATTAACCTCTAAATCCCCTATTGGGCCCCACCCCTCCTGCCCCCTGGGGGTCAGAGCCAAATTTTATACAAGTTCTGTTCCCCTTCCACAAAGGATGTTTGTGGCCAAATTTGGTTACAATCCATGCAGAACTCTATGAGAAGTAGCGATTGATAGAATTTACCTCTATTTCCCCTATTGGGCCCCGCCCCTCCTGCCCCCTGAGGGTCAGAGCCAAAATTTATACAAGTTCTGTTCTCCTACCCCGAAGGATGTTTGTGGCCAAATTTAGTTACAATCCATACAAAACTCTAGGACAATTAAGTAGCAATTTATAGAATTTACCTATAATTCCCCTATTGGGCCCCGCCCCTCCTGCCCCGGGGACCAGAGCCAAAATTTATACAAACTCAGTTCTTATTCTCCCAAGGATATTTCTGGCCAAATTTGGTTACATTCCATGCAGAACTCTATGACTAGTAGCGAATTAAAGGATTTACCTCTATTTCCCCTATTGGGCCCCACCCCTCCAGCCCCCGGGGGGCCAGAGCCAAAATTTATACAAGTTCTGTTCCCCTTCCCCCAAGGATGTTTGTGGCCAAATTTGGTTACAATCCATGTAGAACTCTATGACAAGTAGCGATTTAAAGGATTTACCTCTATTTCCCCTATTGGGCCCCACCCCTCCTGCCCCCGGGGGGGGTCAGAGCCAAAATTTATACAAGTTCTGTTCCCCTTCCCCCAAGGATGTTTGTGGCAAAATTTAGTTACAATCCATGTAGAACTCTATGACTAGTAGCGATTTAAAGGATTTACCTCTATTTCCCCTATTGGGCCCCGCCCCTTCTGCCCCCGGGGGGTCAGAGCCAAAATTTATACAAGTTCTGTTCCCCTTCCCCCAAGGATGTTTGTGGCAAAATTTAGTTACAATCCATGTAGAACTCTATGACAAGTAGTGATTTAAAGGATTTACCTCTATTTCCCCTCTTGGGCCCCGCCCCTCCTGCCCCCGGGGGGGTCAGAGCCAAAATTTATACAAGTTCTGTTCCCCTTCCCCCAAGGATGTTTGTGGCCAAATTTGGTTACAATCCATGTAGAACTCTATGACAAGTAGCGATTTAAAGGATTTACCTCTATTTCCCCTATTGGGCCCCGCCCCTCCTGCCCCCGGGGGGTCAGAGCCAAAATTTATACAAGTTCTGTTCCCCTTCCCCCAAGGATGTTTGTGGCAAAATTTAGTTACAATCCATGTAGAACTCTATGACTAGTAGCGATTTAAAGGATTTACCTCTATTTCCCCTATTGGGCCCCGCCCCTCCTGCCCCCGGGGGGTCAGAGCCAAAATTTATACAAGTTCTGTTCCCCTTCCCCCAAGGATGTTTGTGGCAAAATTTAGTTACAATCCATTCAGAACTCTATGACAAGTAGCGATTTAAAGGATTTACCTCTATTTCCCCTATTGGGCCCCGCCCCTCCTACCCCCGGGGGGGTCAGAGCCAAAATTTATACAAGTTCTGTTCCCCTTCTCCCAAGGATGTTTGTGGCAAAATTTGGTTACAATCCATGCAGAACTCTATGACTAGTAGCGATTTAAAGGAAATGTTGACGGACAGACGGACGGACGGACGACGGACGGACGACGGACGCCGCGCCATGACATAAGCTCACCGGCCCTTCGGGCCAGGTGAGCTAAAAAATAAAAATTACAGCCAAGAAAAAATCATTCACTCAAAGAATGCATGTGTAAAGTTGAGAAGATAACTGGATAATTCAACTGAAAAATCTTATGTATTTTCAAAAAGAAAGCATTCGTCTGGATTACAGAAGACAAGCACAAGACATCTAAAACTGTAAAGAGTATTTACCTAGGTTCTGTTGGCTGACTATGTAGAGAAAAGAAAGATCCACTATATACAGTGATTAATTAGCATGCTACACATGTATACCATTAGTACCCTATCACACCTTATATATACCCCTTCTCAGGAAGATAACAAGAGGCCCATGGGCCTTAACAGTTACTTAAGTTTGGATATAGAATGAAACACAGACATATAAACACTAATATACTGGCCCTTGAATTTGATCAGTGATTTGATAAATTTGACTTTTTAATCTATGAAGAGTATTTGCTTCCATTAAACCTGTGAACTCGGAAGAAGATTTTTTGAGTGAAATTTTATGTCATTTTGACCCTGTTTGGCCCTGCCCCTCTGATCCCCCAGGGGGTCAGTGAGGACCGATATGGATGTTAGATTGCTATATCTCAGGCTAATAATTCTAATCAATTTTGACTCATTTCCTATGAAAATTGAGCAAATAATGTTCATAAATGTGTTTTTTCTATATAGACTAAAGTGAACTTGACCCTCTCCCAAAGAGGAAATGCGAGACCCCAGGGTCACAGAAATCACAATTTTTACAAAACACCTCAAGACCTTTCCATCTATAAAGAGTATTTGATTCTACCATTTCCAGAATTTTAGAAGATTTTTGAAGTTTTAGCCTATTTGACCCCTTTTAGACCCCCTGGGGCAGGGGGGTCAGCCAAACCAATATGGATATGATATTGAAATGCGATCTCAGGCTAATAATTCTTACTAAGCTTGACTCGTAAAGGTGTTTTCCCTTATATAAACTATAGTATACTTGACCCCCTCCCCAGGGGGAAATGAGAGACTCTAGGTTCATATATTTCACAATTTTTGTAAAGGACCTCAAGACCTCTGCCAATCAACGAATTTAAGAAGAAATTTTTGAAGTTTAAGCCTAACTGACCCCTTTTGGCCCCACCCTTAAGGCCCCTGGGGGTCAGTCATGGAAAATTTGTTAATAAGATTTAATGGCCATCTCATACTGAAAATTCTTACAACATCTCACTCATTTTCCATTACAAATGACCAAATTATGCTCAAAAATGTGTTTTCCCTATCTAAACTATAGTGAACTTAACCCAACCCCCCTCAAGAGGAAACGAATGACCCAAGGGATTTAATTCACAATTTTTGTAAAGGATCTTAAGACCTTTCTATCTATGAAGTGTATTTTATTCTACCACATCTCTGGAAAGTGGAAAAGATGATTTTTGAAATTTTAGTCAATTTTACCCCTTTTGGCCCCTTCCACAGAACCCTGGGGGTTGGGGACAATATAATTCACAATTTTGATTGGCCTTATGCCTTAGAAAGTTTGTGCAAAATTTAATTGAAATTGCTTCAGCAGTTTTGGAGAAGACGTTGAAAATGTAAATTGTTTATAGACAGACAATGGACAACCACGTACAAAAGGCGACTAGAATAGGTCACTTGAGACGAAGACTTCGTCTCAGGTGCCCAAAAAACACACACCCCTACAGATAATAGACAATGTACCAACCCCACAAACATTTCAGTACAGAAAACAAATCTTCTGGTACAAGGTAGTTAAATTATTACAGGTTTAAATTATTAGGAAGGAGGATATAAATGGAACGCATAAAAAGTGAAAATGAACGAGTTCCTTTCTCATACCATAACCAGACACCACCTCCTCTATCAGATATCCCTGTTTACCCTACCCCTCCTCACTTAATCTCCTCTATCAGATATCCCTGTTTAGACCCTACCCCTCCCCACTTAATCTCCTCTATCAAATATCCCTGTTAAGACCCTACCCCTCCCCACTCAATCTCCTCTATCAGATATCCCTGTTTAGACCCTACCCCTCCCCACTTAATCTCCTCTATCAGATATCCCTGTTTAGACCCTACCCCTCCCCACTTAATCTCCTCTATCAGATATCCCTGTTTAGACCCTACCCCTCCTCACTTAATCTCCTCTATCAGATATCCCTGTTTAGACCCTACCCCTCCCCACTTAATCTCCTCTATCAGATATCCCTGTTTAGACCCTACCCCTCACCACTCAATCTCCTCTATTAGATATCCCTGTTCACCCTATCCCTCCCCACTTAATCTCCTCTATCAGATATTACTGTTTAGACCCTACCCCTCCCCACTTAATCTCCTCTATCAGATATCCCTGTTCACCCTACCCTTCCCTACTTAATCTCCTCTATCAAATATCCCTGTTTAGACCCTACCCCTCTTCACTTAATCTCCTCTATCAGATATCCCTGTTTACCCTACCCCTCCCCACTCAATCTCCTCTATCAGATATCCCTGTTCACCCTACCCCTCCCCACTTAATCTCCTCTATCAAATATCCCTGTTTAGACCCTACCCCTCTTCACTTAATCTCCTCTATCAAATATCCCTGTTTAGACCCTACCCCTCACCACTCAATCTCCTCTATCAGATATCCCTGTTTACCCTACCCCTCTTCACTCAATCTCCTCTATCAGATATCCCTGTTTACCCTACCCCTCCCCACTCAATCTCCTCTATTAGATATCCCTGTTTACCCTATCCCTCTCCACTTAATCTCCTCTATCAGATATCCCTGTTTAGACCCTACCCTCCCCACTCAATCTCCTCTATCAGATATCCCTGTTCACCCTACCCCTCCCCACTTAATCTCATTTATCAGATATCCCTGTTTAGACCCTACCCCTCTCCACTTAATCTCCTCTATCAGATATCCCTGTTTAGACCCTACCCTCCCCACTTAATCTCATTTATCAGATATCCCTGTTTAGACCTTACCTCTCCCCCACTTAATCTTCTCTATCAGATATCCCTGTTCACCCTACCCCTCCCCACTCAATCTCCTCTATCAGATATCCCTGTTCACCCTACCCCTCCCCACTTAATCTCCTCTATCAAATATCCCTGTTTAGACCCTACCCCTCTCCACTTAATCTCATTTATCAGATATCCCTGTTTAGACCCTACCCCTCTCCACTTAATCTCCTCTATCAGATATCCCTGTTTAGACCCTACCCTCCCCACTTAATCTCATTTATCAGATATCCCTTTTTAGACCTTACCTCTCCCCCACTTAATCTTCTCTATCAGATATCCCTGTTTAGACCCTATTCTATAAACCTATTATCCCTAGGCTTCCCCCATACATATCTACAAAGTTGATCCGTGTCTGTATAAGTCCCCTACCTGCGGGCGTCCTGGCCATTAGTAGTGCGTGTTTTCTCAGCAGGGGTCTGAACACGGGCGTCGCCTGGACTGAAGGTTTCACTGCGGCCTGTACGACGAGGAATGCTGCTGATTACACTATTTTTGGGTGTTGATGATGATGAAGAAGAAGATCCACTGAGTTTCTTTGGCATGGTCGCCCTTGTTGGAGTGGAAGAACTGATCTGTTGACGAACATCAATATATCACAATAAAGTATTAACTAAATTGATTTGAAAGCAAAGGCCAATTCAAGCAGATGGATCTTCATATATAAGTAAATGGGGAACTAATACCTATGGTACATTTAAAACTTAAAACCAGAAATGGAAATGATAGGGGTGCTTGTGTCCTCCTCCCATGCTACAGATTCAATTATCAGTAGTTAGCACTTCTTCATATATTTGCACAATATGCTAAAATCTTCATTTTTATAAATTGAAATGAAAATTAATTAAAAATCCATCGCTTATAAAATTTAGAACCCATCATATATATCATTTTGTGTTGAAGCAACAAAGCAGTTTTGTAATGCTGCCTATTTCCAAGCTCTTACGGCTAAATCCACAGAAGATGACCTATTGCAGCAGTACAGTAATAACAGATGGAGCTGGCAGCTGGTGTGTTATGGTGTATAATAGCTGTGTTCATCTTCTTCAACACAAGGTAACACACTACCGAACTACAGCCAGAAGACAACATGTCAGTAAGGTTTGTAGTTCTCTGGGGTTTGTCTCAAGTTGTAAGGGCACTCAACAAATTACTGTCTAAGTTCTATACATGCACTGGGGAAAAATAACTTGCCATGCCAAAATCATCAACATCCCATGCAACTCCAAACCCTTCAACTCTTCAGCTGAAGTTTTATTATTCACTAAAAACTACTTAAACAAACTTGATAACTAAACCCGGTTATATAAATGAGTTTAGACATTCTAAACACCATGCATAATTGAACAATCTTAAGTTCCTTGTAATTTTCCTCCAATTTTCATTTCAATCACACAATCGTAACTCCTCAAGACTAACACAATACTATCTGTACTTTAAGGATGTATTCTTCTGTGGTTTCAGTCCCGTTAAAGTCTCGTTTCGACATAGATCAAAAACGTTATGAGATTTTCAAATACGATTTATCAATATCTGTAACATGTGGTCTGTAGCAAATTTTGTCAAAAAATTACATTTCTATTTTTAGTAGATTTTTTTACACAGCGATTTTTAGAAATGGCCCATTTGGCGGCCATTTTGAAATTGTGTCTTTTTTGGCTTTGAGAAGAGCCATCGTTTTCCCATTTTTCACTTAAATTGTTTTTACTTAAATCATCACAGCGTCAGCATTTTCAGCTGTATCGAGTTAATTTTTGCTGTAAATCTTCACTGGGTTCATGTTAATTAAAATATTGAACATTAATGTGTGAAATGATACACTTTTGTCACTTTATTTTTACATTTAATGGTAATTTGAGCACTTTTATTTTTCAGTCAAAAATATTGAAAAATAACATATATTTAAATGGGGCAAAAAAGTAAGCACACGGACCCCCCATTTTTCTGCCTGATTAAGAAAGAACAACCCTTTCCCTATTGATATGCAAACTATTGACAAAAGTTTAATACCAGAACTTTTTCTATAAAGTATTAAATTTGACAAAAATGGCAGAAAATGGTGCATTTTGGAGCTCAAAATTAAGGGGTAGGGGTAGCATATGTTGTTATTTTGAGAAAAAATATGACTCTTATTAATCATAACTGATATATTTTTAATGAAGACTACTGGAAAATAAATTCTACAAACATCCATACATATCAAACACCTCATTAGGAAATTATGGCTTTAAATTCTAGTGTATGTGGTCAAAACGGCGAAATTCCAATAAAATCCACTATTTTGTCATTTTGGTATCTTTGAGTGACAATAACTCAAAAACGAGCACACGGACATATGTTTTTTCTTCCATTTTCTTTCATGGTATGAACTCCTCTTTCCAAAAATTTATATGAGAAAAAAAGTTTAATACAAGAAAATTTTGACTTCTCATAGGAGTACTTCCTTAACTGTTTTGACATCTTAGCTTCTAAAGTTCTCTAGATTTCAGTGCCACAGTAGTTCTAAGAGTTTATGATAGTGTTAATGCATGTGTTAACTTCTTTGATCTGTTGAGTAGAATATATACACTATGTTTATAGATGGGGACATCATTTGTACAAAGAAAACTTTAAAAAGTTAACTATAAATAGTATTGAGAGATGTACAGAGGAGACTAAACAGGAGAGAGAATGGCGATCATTCACCTTTGGACCTTTGTAACTGTCTCGGGTAATTGCACTCCTCTGAAAATGATAAAATTCAAATAAAGCAAAGTGGCTACAGTGAGAGTTAGTAATGGCTGAATACATTATACATCATACTGGAAATATCTCACAAATGCCATAGTTAAACTGTTGATTTAATAATTGACTGACATAATAACCTGATCATCAGAAGATAGAGCCTTGTTTATCCTAGTTAAATACATGCATTAGTAAGGTGTGAAAGCAATGGCTTTATTTAGTCAGCTAGTAAGTGTATTGGGTGCTTTATCACTAAACACATGCAGCATGCAGAATTTTCTTTATAACCATCAGATATACAAAATGAAGGCTATGTTATGTAGATATATATAATAGAACATGGAGCCACTTGTGATATAGAGAGCCTGACCACACTATACACTATAGTCACCTCGACCAATACATTCATATTTAGATTAGACCATAAAGTGAAGCACGTGCTTGAGCCGAGTAGGATAAAGGCTCACTTGGCCTGGACAACCTTTGTCATGCTTTCCATACAAGTTATATTGTTTGTTTTTAATCCACATGCACATCTATTTCAAAAATAAATGTAATATATTTTACTACAAATTATATTTACCCAACATTGTTACACAAAATCAAATTAAAGCATGAGACATACATTTTTAGAAATCCTTTAAAACCCAAGGTATGGGGCACAAATCTGTTGTTTTTAGTTATCAATGTTTTATTTGAGACCAGTTGTGTTGTGTATCACTACTATTACAACTATTGTAGTTATTAACTACTTGGCAGTGTAATCTTACCGATAATTACTAATCATGTAATCTTATCGATAATTACTAATCATGTAATCTTACCGATAATTACTAATCATGTAATCTTACCGATAATTACTAATCATGTAATCTTACCGATAATTACTAATCATGTAATCTTACCGATAATTACTAATCATATAATCTTACCGATAAGTACTAATCATATAATCTTACCGATAATTACTAATCATGTAATCTTACCGATAATTACTAATCATGTAATCTTACCGATAATTACTAATCATGTAATCTTACCGATAATTACTAATCATATAATCTTACCGATAAGTACTAATCATATAATCTTACCGATAAGTACTAATCATGTAATCTTACCGATAATTACTAATCATGTAATCTTACCGATAATTACTAATCATGTAATCTTACCGATAAGTACTAATCATATAATCTTACCGATAAGTACTAATCATGTAATCTTACCGATAAGTACTAATCATGTAATTTACTGATAATTACTAATCATATAATCTTACCGATAAGTACTAATCATGTAATCTTACCGATAATTACTAATCATGTAATCTTACCGATAAGTACTAATCATATAATCTTACCGATAAGTACTAATCATGTAATCTTACCGATAAGTACTAATCATGTAATTTACTGATAATTACTAATCATGTAATTTACTGATAATTACTAATCATGTAATTTACTGATAAATACTAATCATGTAATTTACTGATAATTACTAATCATGTAATTTACTGATAATTACTAATCGTGTAATCTTACCGATAATTACTAATCATATAATCTTACTGATAATAATGAACAAGAGATCCCAGAGGCGCCCACCTAAGAACGATCTTTGTCTGACAAAGGAAATAGGGATCTTTTCTCTGCTTTTCAAACTTTTACTACATATTACTACACATGAAATTTGAGAAAGATCCTTTGACTACTTTAACAGATATTTAACAGTAACAAACTTCAATTATCAAAATCCAAGATGGCTACCTGTCGGCCATCTTATTCACTGATCTGTCCTAAAATGCAATATGCACAACTAGACCCCTATGGACCTAGAGGAACCTGCACATGAAATTTGAGACCAATCCCTTCAGTACTTTCTTAGAAATAGCGGTAACAAGCTTCAACTATCAAAATCCAAGATGGTGTCCTGTCGGCCATCTTGTGCACCGATCGGTCCGAAAATGCAAAATGCACAACTAGGATCCTAGGAGAACCTGTATATGAAATTTGAGAAAGATCCCTTAAGCACTTTGGGAAAAATAGTGGTAACAAATTTTAACTATCAAAATCCAAGATAGCCGCCTGTCGGCCATCTTGTTGACCGATCGGTCCCAAAATGCAATATGCACAACTAGGGTCCTAGGGGAACCGACATATGCAATATGAGAAAGATCCCTTAAGTACTTTCTGAGAAATAGCGATAACAAGAATTGTTAACGGACGGACGGACGGACGACGGACCATGGACGAAAGGCGATTTGAATAGCCCACCATCTGATGATGGTGAGCTTATCATGTAATTTACTGATAATTACTAATCATGTAATTTACTGATAAATACTAATCATTTAATTTACTGATAATTACTAATCATGTAATTTACTGATAATTACTAATCATGTAATTTACTGATAATTAATTACAAATCATGTAATTTACTGATAATTACTAATCATGTAATTTACTGATAATTACTAATCATGTAATTTACTGATAATTACTAATCATGTAATTTACTGAAAATTACAAATCATGTTATTTACTGATAATTACTAATCATGTAATTTACTGATAATTACTAATCATGTAATTTACTGATAAATACTAATCATGTAATTTACTGATAATTACTAATCATGTAATTTACTGATAATTACTAATCATGTAAATTTCTGATAATTACTAATCATGTAATTTACTGATAATTACTAATCATGTAATTTACTGATAATTACTAATCATGTAATTTACTGATAATTACTAATCATGTAATCTTACTGATAATAAATCATTCTTTACAGCCAATACATTTTTCATGTATGTTTTAAGCAAATATAAAGCTTGCAAAGTCAGTGTGAAAAAGAATAATTATCATCCAATTTGAAGGGAAAACCATGCATCATGCTTTTATAACCAAGCTCATAAAAAACATACAAAATGAACAATTTTTTTTTCTTATTAACACACATTTCATGAAAATCAGTTACCGTTTCCAACAAAAGAACCAAATCAATTACATAACAACAGCAGAATACCAGAAAGCCTGAAGTGAACTGGATGATCGACTTCGTTACACGATAAATCAAGACAACTCCGCTGTGTGATACTTACGCCGACCTTGGGGGACTCCATCGAGGATCCACCTGACGGCGTTTTTCTCCCTGATATGATATTCTCCTTAGTCGTTGATGTGTCTATCGCATTCTGTCGTCGTGAATGAGATGAGGACTGAGAACTAGTTGGTCCGGTCGTACCTGTAATTGTTGACAGATATTTTAATGTTTCTACTGATCCCATGAACAATAGCTTTTATATCTCATGTGTCTAATGTAAACAAAACAATAACCTTATAAAGTTATCCTAATGAGAATATCATCAAGAATGGAACAGACATTATAAAGTGGTCAAAAAGTTCAATCAATGAACAGAAGTATTATGATTTAGCAAATTCAAACACTTTTATAGAATATTATGCACTTTTACTGAAAATTAAACACTATTTTGCAGGCTGAATCAAACATGACTAGCTTGCAATGAAAGGATTGGATAAAACCATCAATGCTTTCAGAATACATGCCAGGAAAACAAGTGAGCTTATCTTATAATCAATGTCAGCAAAAATGGCAGGCTGTATTTATTGACTTTTTATTTTTTACATATAACATTTAACTAAATCACTCTTTTGCTTCTATTTTCATGTATTTTTTTTTTTTTAATTTTAATTTGAAGTATTTTTTTTTTCTTTTCATAATATCATAAGGCCTCCATAAAATAATATGAAAACCTTAATCTGCTTGCACTTGAAAGGGTAAACACAGAGGTTTATAAGCACAAAGTACTCTATGAGCGGGTACATATGGTTAACACACATTGGACAACACATAATACTCTACCAGCGGGTACAACACGTACGTCGGATACTACCATTATTTTCTGCACCTTGACTGTACCGCCGGCGACCCTGGCCCCCACTCGTCGTAGCAGACTGACTGCGAGTCACTTTGTTTGGAGACGTATTATTGTTTGCAGTATTTTCACTATGAGGTCGATTAGATGATGATAATGGTAAATGGCGCAACGATTGGCTACTCCCAGACCGATCACTTCCCTCCAACTAGAAATAAAGAGCAATGTCATCATTATAACACTTTCTTGTTTATGTCACCTCATCCGGTTGATAAATCTAAATAGTTATTCTGAAAGCAATGTCAAACATTTCCTTTTTACAAGTACAGTCAGTTCAACACTAACAGTACACTGTTGCGTCTCATCTACTTTTAAATACCGTATTTCACTGCAAATAAGACCCCCCTCCCAGAGAAGAAATAAAGGTCAAAAGTGGTGGGGGGTCTTATTTGCGGACAACCCGCCTGATAACATCGATCTATGAGGTCGCCATCTTGGATTTTTTAATGTCCTGTCATCGTTGTAACAGTCGTATGACAGATGGGTAATAGCAAGATGTTCAAGTATTTATAATAATAATGAAGACGTATGAGTAATATTAAATCAAATATTATGACAAATTAAAATATAATTTGTTAAACAATATTAGGGCAGTTGTAAGTCTGAAAGGAAACGCACATTTTTGCAAGAGTCACACGGACATTCACCAATGAATCAAAACGAAGAAACAGCATCATAAGCAATGTCATTTTAATCTAGAAGTTTTAATAATCGTATTGTTATTTTAAAATATTCAAATTAGGTTTATTGTTTACGATCACAACTACATCTCCGTCTTAGTAAACACGTGAATCAATCGCCGTGAATCGAAAGGACGATCGCCGTTCAGACTCAGGCCTATTTAAAATTCACTGCAAACGTTTACATATCAAATTTTTTCATAGACAGAAGAATTAACGTACATTTGTCTCAGTCAAATGAGCAAACGATCGTGATTTAACTTCAACGTGCCGACATGCACTGATGCAGTTGTACACACATGTGTAGGAAAATGGCGCCGGGTTGAAGCCATACTTTCACATTTTCACACCGGGTCGTGTTTGGGAATTTGATCGGTATTGCTATTGATACGTTGATAGTTTTTGATAATATTTCAGATATTAATCCAAGTATTAACTGCATTAAAACATCGTAGCAAGTATTTTTGTATCCAGAGTAAAATACGAAACTTTGCGGCTAATCATATTATACTGACTGCGTAAACAAAACATGGCGGCCGAAAAGTAAAGCATGGTTTCTCCAACTGATCGTGAACTACAGGTACGTTACGTTCACAAATAAACATATTTGAAACTGTAAATGCCTTAAGTAGATGTTTTAGGTAATGATTGTATTAAGTTAGAATCCACGAGTGCAGAAACGATCTGCATCAATGACGAATATCTTTGCCGATGCATGTAAAAAATGACAAGCCGTACGAACACTAAAACGTGTTGAAGTGTTCATGGAAACAAATATCGGCGTATTTTGTTGAAAATAGCCTCCGATTAAATATAAGCATTGTTCACATTTCGTAGTTATTGATAATTAAATCACCCGTGAATTAACTTAAATTAAATGACAAAAATAACAAGCACACAAACAGTTCTTTACTACGTGATTTTTCTATGCCGATAAAATAAACAAAAAAAAGTTCCAATACAAAGTCATTTAGGTGATATTTTTAATTACACCATTGCTCAAATCCATCATCCAGTAAACTAAAAAATAGGTGGGGGGTCTTATTTGCAGACATCCCCCCTAAGTCTGAAAATGTGTCAAAATAGGTGGGGGGTCTTATTTGCGGGAGGGGTCTTATTTGCGGTGAAATACGGTAATGCAAATTCAAACAATATTTAATACTTATAAGTATGACTGAGAAAACTTTTGGTAAAATGAACAAATTGCTCTGTAATGATTACATGTTTTGATTGTAACAGGAAATGAAGCCAGTATAACTACTGGCTGTAGCCTTACATCAGAGGAGCGGCGCCCCAGAAGGAGATACGTGGCCTGGATATCGTCATATTTCTGGTTGGTTATTGAATCTTCTATATCTTTTCTACTGTACCCCATGTTAACCATGATTTCTGTAATGATAAAACAATATAGATATTTCTTGTAGTGGTCATGGCATACTACATAATTACATGACCTTTAATGATATTTCAGTACTTGAGCATCAGCACATGTGCTTACTTAGTTCTGTCCTTACAAAGTTTAATTTGACGAAGTTCTTTTTTTTATGTAAAAGCAATATAAAGGTCAAGGGAAAGCAACATTTAGAAAATTTGGAAGCTTTAAAGCACCAAAATACAACACAACACAATGCACTAATCACATACTGAACTTTAAGGTCAATACACATAGCAAATCATTTGGAAAACAGTTTACTCTAAAACAGTTATCAATGATGTTTTACAGATTATGTTACTAATGTAACCATGGTTACAATTCTTGTACAGCAGCCTATGTTCTATTTTAATTCATTACTTTTATTTAAATAATCTTAACTTGATGGTACAGCTTCGTTCAATTTGAACTCCGCTTTGTTAGTAACATGAAATATCAACAACACTTATCTAGAAAACTAGAATGAACTATTGCACACAATTTTCACACAAGTTGGAACAGATTTTCAGCATTCAAGTTCTACTGAATTCATTTATGAGTCATGCAATTTTCCACTTCTAAAATTTCAAGATTAACATGCTTTTAGAAATAAATAAATCAACTTGATTTTGCTTTCATGACAATATCAAAACTAAAAGGTAACACTATTATATCATCTGCACAAGTTTATGAGAGGACAACAAGAAACAAAAATAACCACAAACTTTATAGGAGTAACATTCCTGGTCTTACCAAGGATCAGTAAGAAACAAAACTCCAACACAAGTCCATTTCATTACAACATTTGGAATATTTCAATGGATACTTCATCAGAGAGTGATGAGGGGACATGCATAATTAGGCATCACAAACGGAGATCACCAGAACAAACCAATCATAGAAAGGATACTCGACAGAGTAATTCATTCTTAATTTAAAAGTTTGAACTAGAGGCGACTTGTTCTACAATACATCTATTGGCACATACATTTCCAGTATCTATATACAGGTTTATACATCTCCAGTGTAGGAAAATACAAGTGCTGTCAAGATGCAACAGAGTGTAAACACATTGTTAGCACTAATATGTATGTACATCTCGACGTCCATGTGACACAGCTTGATAACACAAAGGGAGTTAAGCATGATTTCCTGCTGTATATGTAAGCTACACAACATCAACAGTGCAAGTTAACATCACTATATCGTGACCTCTGACCTATGACACCAAAGATTAACATGCGCCAATAAAGAGAAACGGATAGTATACCTTCTGCAACATGTGAAAAAACAACAGAAAAGGACATATTTAATTTCAGATATTTACACAGAGAGAAAAAAAGAACTTCTTATAAGTGAACAACAACGTTTAAACAAAAAGAAAAATTCAGAGAAAATACCAAAGAAATCACATTAAATGAAACTAAATATTGGTTTTTCTTTACAAAATAAAAACTGCACAATGTGCCATTCTCAAACGTAATAGATGACAACTGAAGATTTACATGTTATTGTGAAAAAGAGAGAAGAAAGTCACTGGTTCTATACAATTCTCACCAATCATTTGTGTCATTCCTAAGCCACCTAAATCCAACATTGTCAATACATAGCACACACAAACAAACAAGTACTCTTCCTAGTCCTTATAGCTATCAATATTATCTTAACGGAATCGAATATTTTAAAGTGAATAGTCGGGCAAAGGAAGGCTAAAGTTGGTAAAAATGGTGTTATATCCAGTATAATTTCTTACAAAACAGAAATCGTTTTGCATGCGAAGAAATGAATTTATATTATTGGAATCCTAAAACGTCCTCCCGGCTGGCTATGTCCGTATTGTCATTTCCACGCAACCTCGCTTTCAAAATTATTTTTAGAACTGCTAAATTTACACGGGGCTTTTCCATATTTTTCAATGGTCAAAACTGGACAACGCAAGCAGAACTTGACCGTTGTTTTGATATGTAAGGACTTTTGGAAGGCTAATGAATGCATTTAGACTGGTTTTAATTGCCCGACGATTCACTTTAAAGTAAAATTCAATGAGAAGCTAAAACACTACAAAGGTTTAAAGTAACATTCTTTTCATGACTACTAGATAGATAAATCATTATCCCAAAACTTTCCTACTTTTCCTCTCTATTTGTCAAAAGATTTCCACATGAAATGGTAACTATATCTCCAAGGGATAGACAGGGTGTTTCTCAAATCTTTCCTACTTTTCTGTGCCATTACATTGTCATATTCTAGAGTTTTCTTACTTTTCTGTGCCATTACATTGTAATATTCTAGAGTTTTCCTACTTTTCTGTGCCATTACATTGTCATATTCTAGAATTTTCCTACTTTTCTGTGCCATTACATTGTCATATTCTAGAATTTTCCTACTTTTCTGTGCCATCACATTGTCATATTCTAGAGTTTTCCTACTTTTCTGTGCCATTACATTGTCATATTCTAGAGTTTTCCTACTTTTCTGTGCCATTACATTGTCATATTCTAGAGTTTTCCTACTTTTCTGTGCCATTACATTGTCATATTCTAGAATTTTCCTACTTTTCTGTGCCATTACATTGTCATATTCTAGAGTTTTCCTACTTTTCTGTGCCATTACATTGTCATATTCTAGAATTTTCCTACTTTTCTGTGCCATTACATTGTAATATTCTAGAGTTTTCCTACTTTTCTGTGCCATTACATTGTCATATTCTAGAGTTTTCCTACTTTTCTGTGCCATCACATTGTAATATTCTAGAATTTTCCTACTTTTCTGTGCCATTACATTGTAATATTCTAGAGTTTTCCTACTTTTCTGTGCCATTACATTGTCATATTCTAGAGTTTTCTTACTTTTCTGTGCCATTACATTGTAATATTCTAGAGTTTTCCTACTTTTCTGTGCCATTACATTGTCATATTCTAGAGTTTTCTTACTTTTCTGTGCCATTACATTGTAATATTCTAGAATTTTCCTACTTTTCTGTGCCATTTCATTGTAATATTCTAGTTTTCCTACTTTTCTGTGCCATTACATTGTAATATTCTAGAATTTTCCTACTTTTCTGTGCCATTACATTGTAAAATTCTAAAGTTTTCCTACTTTTCTGTGCCATTACATTGAATATTCTAGAGTTTTCTTACTTTTCTGTGCCATTACATTGAAATATTCTAGAATTTTCCTACTTTTCTGTGCCATTTCATTGTAATATTCTAGTTTTCCTACTTTTCTGTGCCATTACATTGAATATTCTAGAGTTTTCTTACTTTTCTGTGCCATTACATTGAAATATTCTAGAGTTTTCTTACTTTTCTGTGCCATTTCATTGTAATATTCTAGTTTTCCTACTTTTCTGTGCCATTACATTGTAATATTCTAGAGTTTTCTTACTTTTCTGTGCCATTACATTGAAATATTCTAGAATTTTCCTACTTTTCTGTGCCATTTCATTGTAATATTCTAGTTTTCCTACTTTTCTGTGCCATTACATTGTAATATTCTAGAATTTTCCTACTTTTCTGTGCCATTACATTGTAAAATTCTAAAGTTTTCCTACTTTTCTGTGCCATTACATTGAATATTCTAGAGTTTTCTTACTTTTCTGTGCCATTACATTGAAATATTCTAGAGTTTTCTTACTTTTCTGTGCCATTTCATTGTAATATTCTAGTTTTCCTACTTTTCTGTGCCATTACATTGTAATATTCTAGAATTTTCCTACTTTTCTGTGCCATTACATTGTAATATTCTAGAATTTTCCTACTTTTCTGTGCCATTTCATTGTAATATTCTAGTTTTCCTACTTTTCTGTGCCATTACATTGTAATATTCTAGAATTTTCCTACTTTTCTGTGCCATTACATTGTAAAATTCTAAAGTTTTCCTACTTTTCTGTGCCATTACATTGTAATATTCTAGAGTTTTCCTACTTTTCTGTGCCATCACATTGTAATATTCTAGATTTTCCTACTTTTCTGTGCCATTACATTGTAATATTCTAGAGTTTTCCTACTTTTCTGTGCCATTACATTGTAATATTCTAGAGTTTTCCTACTTTTCTGTGCCATTACATTGTAATATTCTAGAGTTTTCTTACTTTTCTGTGCCATTTCATTGTAATATTCTAGTTTTCCTACTTTTCTGTGCCATTACATTGTAATATTCTAGAATTTTCCTACTTTTCTGTGCCATTACATTGTAATATTCTAGAATTTTCCTACTTTTCTGTGCCATTTCATTGTAATATTCTAGTTTTCCTACTTTTCTGTGCCATTACATTGTAATATTCTAGAATTTTCCTACTTTTCTGTGCCATTACATTGTAAAATTCTAAAGTTTTCCTACTTTTCTGTGCCATTACATTGTAATATTCTAGAGTTTTCCTACTTTTCTGTGCCATCACATTGTAATATTCTAGAATTTTCCTACTTTTCTGTGCCATTACATTGTAATATTCTAGAGTTTTCCTACTTTTCTGTGCCATTACATTGTAATATTCTAGAGTTTTCCTACTTTGTAATATTCTAGAGTTTTCCTACTTTTCTGTGCCATTACATTGTAATATTCTAGAGTTTTCCTACTTTTCTGTGCCATTACATTGTAATATTCTAGAGTTTTCTTACTTTTCTGTGCTTGCATTATATTCTAGATACATATTCTAGATTTTCCTACTTTTCTGTGCCATTACATTGTCATATTCTAGAGTTTTCCTACTTTTCTGTGCCATTCATTGTAATATTCTAGAATTTTCCTACTTTTCTGTGCCATTACATTGTCATATTCTAGAGTTTTCCTACTTTTCTGTGCCATTACATTGTCATATTCTAGAGTTTTCCTACTTTTCTGTGCCATTACATTGTCATATTCTAGAGTTTTCTTACTTTTCTGTGCCATTACATTGTCATATTCTAGAGTACTTGTTTGTTATCACAAGAACAGGCAAGTGATGAAAGGTTGGTCTCAATATGACACTGAAAGCCACTGTTTTATGTACAACAACATCAACTGTATTTTTCCAAAAATGATATGATTGAATCTGATGTACATGATTATGAAAGAGTACATAAAACAGTAGCTTGGCTGTAAACAGCCTCACAGCAACACTGCCCGTGGCCCTACCCCATCTGAAATCAAATGCTAGCAGTAAATCTGGGAAACACACAATGACGGTAGGCACAACAAATTTTGAGAATGCAAACTTACTAATGAAGAGTAAAGATTTATTTTTGTTTACGAGGGAAACTCTGATCAAGATAAAAAGTAAATATCTGCATGCTCAGAATTTACAGAACCAAATTTCATCAACTTTTGATTACCATCTTTCTTACGATTCTCAGTTGATTCTATTTCACTATAAATTTTTAAGAAAATATCCTGTGGTTATTTGGGTAATTTTGACATCCCTTGAGCAGTATTGATTGTACAGTTGTCCTCCTATGGGAAGGATTGTTTTCGCTGAACATTACTCCCATGGTAAGACACCAATCAATACCCTTTGATAAAAATAGTCCCACATTTAAAAGTGATGAAATCAGCTCTGTCTACGATGGGTGCCTGATGATAATGAGAGATTAGTAATAGACCAGGGCGGCGGAGGTGTTGTTACATTTACCTATCCGCTTTGGATCTACTAGATCCTTCGGCGGCTCTCTGTATGGCTTTAACTCTCTCTCTTCATACCCCATATTGATCCATCGGTCTTTCATAATATTCTGATCAAAATAAATTATACCAGTTCAAATGTCGATCAAAAACAATATCAATTTAGAGTGATGCCTAGTCATTGTTTAAGTGTGTGCGGATCACAATCTATCTTGTCAGTCCTTACAAAGCCCCCATTTAACAAACCATCAAATGTTTTGAAAGAGATTGGATCTACACAGACTAAAGACATACAATAGGCAACACTCTGACACAGGCTTTTGTTTCAGGCAGTAATATTCTTCACAGAAAGGAAAACTTTCCTCCAGCTTGATCAATTTGTGTGTAACAAGAAATCGGAGCTGTCTGTTCTAGAAGAGGATTAACTCCCCTCCAGCTTGATAAATTTGTTTGTAACAAGGAATCGGAGCTGTCCGTTCTAGAAGAGGATTACTGCCTGATACAAACAAGGACAGCGTCCTTTGAAGCCTTTAGGCAGAGCTGGGACACAGACTGAGCAAGGCTTGGTGAGAATATCTGCGTATATAGATGTGTCGTGGTTATGGCCCACTGATCATTACCTATCCGGACTGGGTCGAGCACATCTGCCGGAGGCTCTTTAAAAGGTTTAAGTTCATCATCTTCATAACCTATATTCATCCACTTGTCCCTCATTATATTCTGTGATGGAAGGCAGAGACAAAAGAGGCAAAAAGACGAGAGAATGTTAATATCACACCACATCTGTCAGTGTTGTTAGGGACCCCTGTCAGGTGTCTCTCACCAGTGCTCATCAGCTCATTTAACAGTAAGGAAATCATTAGCGGTTTTTTTTTAATATCAAAATTACTGGTATATATAGATATACAAAGATAGTGATAAAACACAGGATTTAAAATAAACTATGACAATAGATACTAAGAATAGGGCTATAATGAAAGTAATGCTCCTAATGGTATGCAGTGTGATTGTTACTGAAATCTAGGTTATCTAATGTGAATGCATCAACTCCAGTTAATCTAATTTATTAACCCCATTAGACAGGAAACAGAATCAAAGTGAAAGGAACTAGTATTCAACCATTAAAAGATTAAATTTTAAAAAATTCTAAGAAACAAACAGATAAATTAATATTAAGAGAAGGAGATGTGTGACCTTGTCCCCAGGACCATTGCCTCTGCCATATAGTAGTGGTTTGTATCTAGGGTGAGATGTGGGGCGTTGGGCATGGAGAAAGGGCCATTACATATGTATACATATATAGCAATTATAAACAGACAATTATAATCAACAGAAATATTAGGCTTATACATAGCGTTATGAAAACATGTAATAAACTTGTAAAAGTTGTATGAAGGCATCTATCTCCAAATTATCAATTATATAATGAAACATTTGACTTTTCAAAATTCAAAAATGGAAAATATACAGAATTTCGAAAATTTGCAATTCATATTAATCAGTTAATTATCCAACTCAATATGCCTTTTTATCTTATAATAATTTAAATAATGATTTTTTTTTTCTTCTAAACTTTATAACAATACCTACCTCTAAACTAGCTCTTTTGGTTGGATTTAAAACTAAAAACTTTTTCAACAAATTTTCACAGTCTGTGGACATATAAAAAGGTATACGGTATTTCCCCCGTAACACTCTTTCTCGTAGTTCCTGAAACACAAAATAATTTGTTATTTTAAATGTATTGTAGCTTTGGGCAAAATCATAGATAATTTGCTCACAATGAATACTACTACCCTAGTAGTAATACTATCCAATATATGCCAATTTTGTGTGAATTGGAAGCCATCCTAACTTCATGATTCACAATTTGATCATCAGAGTTGTGAAACTGTTATCTTTCAGCTTATTTAGCTGTTGCTCAAACCGTTGACAGAATAAATGATGTAATAAGTTGAGGGACAGATATTATCAACTGGTCGAATGGTTCTGTCAATCGTCTGGCGCAAGTTGTGTGGCGAGTATGTCACGGTCAGGCCGTCATGTTAATAATGTAAGTATACAAAATACTATGAATGCAATAGGGAGATAATTGTAGCCAACAAAATCATTGTTTTTGAATTATGGAAGTCATGGTAATAACCATTTAATAATGAATTACTTTTACAGTTTTGCTGTTTACCTTTAAATTTTGCCCATCAAATGGTAAGGACCCACTGACTAGTGTGTATAAAATAACGCCTAAACTCCACACATCCACCTCAGGACCGTCATACTTCTTCCCTGTAAACACAATTATACAACACTTTAATTCATACACATGGATGCATTTTTAATGCAAATCAAAGTTACTTAAACTCCAATTAGCTAAAACTCTGTGATTTCCAGTCCTGCGTGACCTATTCCCTTAGGATCCATCAGTTGAAGTCCAGAAAACTTTAATCATTCAATAAAACAAGACTTACTTTTAAATCAAACACTTTCCAGAAAACTTTAATCATTCAATAAAACAAGACTTACTTTTAAATCAAACACTTTTTAGACAAAACTTAATTTACTTCAGAATGATCCATTTTCATTTCTATAACAGCTGAAGCACATATTGGATATCTACAAGTGGATAATGAAGATATATTTCTTTGTCAAAAAAAAGAAAATTAACTTTTTAATTATAAAATTTAAAATATATCTGTGATTTGAGAAAAGAGGTTAAGAATGTAATGGTTATGTAGAGAAGTCATTACATCAGCTATGATAGTGAAGAGAGAAGAATGTCTGCACTTCAAGCCTCTATATAATTCTTACACACGGCCATGACGCAAGCAAATACTTTAGTCTCTTCAATTAATTTGTTTACGGCATGAATTCTTAATGACTTTTTCTAAAGAGGCCTTTCACTGAAAATGGTTTATATTGATTGCTTGGAGCCGACTTCTGTAATGTAACAATCCAATACAGGTAAACTCCTCATCAGATGTAGGTCACTCAGGTAAGAACAGGTAAGTAGGACTTAACTAGTTTTCCACTTCAGACAATATCTATTAAGTTTCCACTTGAGACATTATCTATTTAGAGTTTTCTCTCTAATTTTTACACAAAACAAAACATTTATGTACAATCATTTTCTAGCTGATTATCTCCTTTCGATTAACATCCAAATCAACTTGCCTTGAAAAAGTTCTGGGGCTGCATATGGTGGACTTCCACAAAATGTGTCTAATTTATTACCCGGTACAAACTCGTTGCTGAAACCAAAATCTGCTATTTTGATGTTCATATCCCCATCCAGCAGAAGATTTTCTGCCTGAAAATTAAAACAGAATACAGTTTAAGTTTTCTGCCCATAGATTAACCTTTTAGAATTAAGACTACCTTTTTAAACTCAACAATAAGATGCTGTTGAACAGAAAAGCAAACTGATGAGATGTACTGTAACCCTTATTTTTCTATGTTTTTTTACCCAATAAAATCTATGCAGTACTAGGATACATACTGCTTTATTTATTGTCTGTTTCCCATAGTTTAACAGGATAAATATGGTACTAGAATACACACTGTTGTATTACTGTCCCTGTCCCATATTTTAACAGGATAAATATGGTACTAGAATACACACTGTTGTATTACTGTCCCTGTCCCATAGTTTAACAGGATAAATATGGTACTAGAATACACACTGTTGTATTACTGTCCCCCCATGTCCTAGAATACATAGTCCCTGTATAGTTTAACAGGATAAATATGGTACTGTATAATACACACACTGTTGAATTACTGTCCCTGTCCCATAGTTTAACAGGATAAATATGGTACTAGAATACACACTGTTGTATTACTGTCCCTGTCCCATAGTTTAACAGGATAAATACAGTACTAGAATACAACCGTTGTATTACTGTCCCTGTCTAATAGTTTAACAGGATAAATATGGTACTAGAATACACACTGTTGTATTACTGTCCCTGTCCCATAGTTTAACAGGATAAATATGGTACTAGAATACACACTGTTGAATTACTGTCCCTGTCCCATAGTTTAACAGGATAAATATGGTACTAGAATACACACTGTTGAATTACTGTCCCTGTCCCATAGTTTAACAGGATAAATATGGTACTAGAATACACACTGTTGTATTACTGTCCCTGTCCCATAGTTTAACAGGATAAATATGGTACTAGAATACACACTGTTGTATTACTGTCCCTGTCCCATAGTTTAACAGGATAAATATGGTACTAGAATACACACTGTTGTATTACTGTCCCTGTCCCATAGTTTAACAGGATAAATATGGTACTAGAATACACACTGTTGTAGTACTGTGTGTTTCCCATAGTTTAACAGGATAAATATGGTACTAGAATACACACTGTTGTATTACTGTCCCTGTCCCATAGTTTAACAGGATAAATACAGTACTAGAATACACACTGTTGTAGTACTGTGTGTTTCCCATAGTTTAACAGGATAAATACGGTACTAGGATACACACGGCTGTATTACTGTCACGGTTTCCCTGGCGGCCATCTTGTTGACCGATTGGTCCCAAAATGCAATATGCACAACTAGGGGGAAAAGAGGAACCTACATATGAAATTTGAGAAAGATCCCTTCAACCCTTTCTGAAAAATAGCAGTAACAAACTCTAACTATCAAAATCCAAGATGGCTGTCTGGCGGCAGGACCATGGACGAAAAGCGATTTCAATAGTCTACCATCTGATCATGATGGTGGGCTAAAAATTCTAAGAATGTGGAAAACTAATGTTCTTTGTCATGTAAGCAACTTTGTTGTTCATTTTAGCCTTGCTTTTACTCAGCTTTCGTTTTGTATTCCAAAAATAGAATATTACGGTCTATTTTTAACATGTTTGGTGTTGGTATTCCCCACGTTTTCCTGCCATTTTAGATATGTATATAATCATTATAATAAAATCTTCAAAAACATCTGAAAATCATAGCTAAGCATATAGAACAACCTGATTTGGGTTCATGTCCCTTTACGGATAGTTATGGTGATATATATACCAATTTCCTGTCATTATTTTGTAGTTTATAAAACACCCAGAGAAATGGACCTCCGACTAGACATGACATCCTTTTCTGTCTGGCATTACAGATTGGTGACCGACTTTCTATTAGATTGCCTACAACTAAACATAATCAGATTTCTCTTTCCGTCAGTATTTCCTTGAGATCACCAACATGCTTTATTGCTGTCTTTAGAGCTAACAAATCTTACATTTCTCTGTATATATAATGCCACTACTATGTTTGAAGGACTTCATCTTTTTTTTTTTTTTTTTTTTTTGCTGTTGTGTCTATTAGCACTAAGTCACAATATTTGTGTTTTCATTGTGATGAAATATGCCCATAAAGCTAAACAGGAAGATGTAGATTTTTCTACAATGAAGAAGACAATTGTATGGAGGATAAATACCTTTAAATCTCTGTGTACTATGTGTTTCTGATGGCAATACTGTACAGCAGACACAATCTGAAACAAAACAAAACATGTTAGTGTGCTATGATATCCTTAGTTAAAGTCACTACAAGTAATGTGGAGCATCACAATAACTGTCCTAAACCAGAGATACACAGGAACAATGCCCAGAAATCATATAGTGCAATGGTAGCTGTCGGTCTGTTTTATACATGTTTAGTTACAATATAGCTTTCCCACGTTATAGAGTAACGCTGATAAAGCCAACATTTACTTAGGTAAAGTCATGAACCACCGACACCAGCTCAGGTAAAGTCAGAACCACCGACACTAGCTCAGGTAAAGTCAGGACCCCCAACAATAGCTCAGGTAAAGTCAGGACCACCAACAATAGCTCAGGTAAAGTCAGGACTACCAATATAATACTAGCTCAGGTAAAGTCAGGACTACCAATATAATACTAGCTCAGGTAAAGTCAGGACCCCCAACAATAGCTCAGGTAAAGTCAGGACTACCAACATAATACTAGCTCAGGTAAAGTCAGGACTACCAACATAATACTAGCTCAGGTAAAGTCAGGACTACCAATATAATACTAGCTCAGGTAAAGTCAGGACTACCAATATAATACTAGCTCAGGTAAAGTCAGGACTACCAATATAATACTAGCTCAGGTAAAGTCAGGACTACCAATATAATACTAGCTCAGGTAAAGTCAGGACTACCAATATAATATACTCAGTAAGTGGACTACATATAATACTAGCTCAGGTAAAGTCAGGTATCAGGACTACCAATATAATACTAGCTCAGGTAAAGTCAGGACTACCAATATAATACTAGCTCAGGTAAAGTCAGGACCATAAATACTACTCAGTAGTCAGTACAATAATTAGCTCAGGTAAAGTCAGGACTACCAATATAATACTAGCTCAGGTAAAGTCAGGACTACCAATATAATACTAGCTCAGGTAAAGTCAGGACTACCAATATAATACTAGTCAGGTAAAGTCAGGACTACCAATATAATACTAGCTCAGGTAAAGTCAGGACTACCAATATATACTAGCCCAGGTAAAGTCAGGACTACCAATATAATACTAGCTCAGGTAAAGTCAGGACTACCAATATAATACTAGCTCAGGTAAAGTCAGGACTACCAATATAATACTAGCTCAGGTAAAGTCAGGACGACTACCAATATAATACTAGCTCAGGTAAAGTCAGGACTACCAATATAATACTAGCTCAGGTAAAGTCAGGACTACCAATATAATACTAGCTCAGGTAAAGTCAGGACTACCAATATAATACTAGCTCAGGTAAAGTCAGGACTACCAATATAATACTAGCTCAGGTAAAGTCAGGACTACCAATATAATACTAGCTCAGGTAAAGTCAGGACTACCAATATAATACTAGCTCAGGTAAAGTCAGGACCACTGACACTAACTCAAGTAAAGTTTAATATAAAGATACTATGCGGTGAATTCTAGTTTACCAGACAAGCCATAACGGGTTTATACATATGTTCAAAAGAAAGACGGGTATATACAGGAGTATATAAAGCAGACAATGTACAGCAATCATTCTTCAGAACTACATCAGTACAAACAAGCCAATTTACACTGCATGAACAATGTACACAAGTACATAAAGATACAGCCATGTTTTTTTCACGAATTAAAGTATCTATGATAACTTTTAGTTGAGGTCAGTAAGTGTATACAGTCAGGTTTTTATTACACACTTGTCAAATCATTTCAAGTGTATGTGATCAGCAGTCTGGAGGCCAGTGCTTACATCACAGAAAACTAATATAGAGGTTACCTGTAATAGGCACAGTTTATGTAGGCTTACATAATATTATAATCAGTAATTGGTGGTGGGAATCGGATAGAATTTCATCATCGATTAATCGGGATAATCGGATGGCTGCTTCTGATTGATTATCGATTATAATCGGATTTGTTTGATCTAATAATAAATGTACTACATATTGAAATTTCTTATTTATACAAAGAAGACATAAGAAAACAATGTGCTGTTTTGTTTTAAATCTAGAAATGAAAGACACGTTCAAATGTTTAAAGGTTTTTGTTTTTATTAAAACAGATAAACCAGAGAGGAATGTAGAATGACTAGAAAGTGTATGTCCTCTTGACTAGATTAAATAATCACTAAACACTTTGATCAGTATTATACGGTGCAGTAACTTCAGTAAGTTAGTAACAGAATATTCAACAATAGTCTTTCATATTTTTGTTCAGGAATATTATCATATCAATGTGCTCTGGAGACATTCTTGCATATTTCTTATTTACAAAACCACCGGCCAGACTGAAGACACGTTCAGACGGTACCGATAATTCCAAACACTAGTTTAAACGAAAACAAATTTCAACGTGGTGTAACAGTAAGTCCTGACGCACGGACGATTTGATATCAACTTACCTTTATTCGCATATTATTTCAGACACACGCGGCACACGGCCGATTTCATATCCAAATTCTCCTTATTTGGAGGGCCATCTTTAATTCTTTTAAACCCGAAATACCGCCACACTCGCGAGGAGCTAGCTCCTGGGTGATTATATAGTTCGTCATCCATTTTGTTTACAGCGTCTGGGTCACTTATACGCCTTACAGGTATGCATGCAAGGTCAAGCGTTTACGCAACCCTATTAACTAAAAACTAACAACAACGTCCGGTGTTGATTCCGGAATACAGCGTAAATTTCACTAATCCATTTTCTTTTTTTGTAATCAAATGTCGCTTAGATTTGCTTCAATCTATCAATTATCAATACCATGGCCCACCACTATCAGTAATAATATAATAACTTGTGCAGTGACCCTTTAACTTAACCATCACTTGAGCAGTGACCCTTTAACTTTACCATCACTCGAGCAGTGACCCTTTAACTTTACCATCACTCGAGCAGTGACCCTTTAACTTAACCATCACTTGAGCAGTGACCCTTTAACTTTACCATCACTCGAGCAGTGACCCTTTAACTTAACCATCACTCGAGCAGTGACCCTTTAACTTAACCATCACTCGAGCAGTGACCCTTTAACTTAACCATCACTTGAGCAGTGACCCTTTAACTTTACCATCACTCGAGCAGTGACCCTTTAACTTTACCATCACTCGAGCAGTGACCCTTTAACTTTACCATCACTCGAGCAGTGACCCTTTAACTCAACCATCACTTGAGCAGTGACCCTTTAACTTAACCATCACTCGAGTAGTGACCCTTTTACTTAACCATCACTCGAGCAGTGACCCTTTAACTCAAACATCACTTGAGCAGTGACCCTTTAACTTAACCATCACTCGAGTAGTGACCCTTTAACGTAACCATCACTCGAGCAGTGACCCTTTAACTTAACCATCACTCGAGCAGTGACCCTTTAACTTAACCATCACTCGAGTAGTGACCCTTTAACTTAACCATCACTCGAGCAGTGACCCTTTAACTTAACCATCACTCGAGCAGTGACCCTTTAACTTAACCATCACTTGAGCAGTGACCCTTTAACTTTACCATCACTCGAGCAGTGACCCTTTAACTTTACCATCACTTGAGCAGTGACCCTTCCACTTAACCATCACTAGAGCAGTGACCCTTTAACTTCACCATCACTCGAGCAGTGACCCTTTAACTTAACCATCACTAGAGCATTGACCCTTTGAGCAGTGACCCTTTAACTTTACCATCACTCGAGCAGTGACCCTTTAACTTTACCATCACTTGAGCAGTGACCCTTCCACTTAACCATCACTAGAGCAGTGACCCTTTAACTTCACCATCACTGGAGCAGTGACCCTTTAACTTAACCATCACTGGAGCAGTTACCCTTTAACTTAACCATCACTCGAGCAGAGACCCTTTGAGCAGTGACCCTTTAACTTAACCATCACTGGAGCAGTGACCCTTTAACTTAACCATCACTCGAGCAGTGACCCTTTAACTTAACCATCACTAGAGCAGTGACCCTTTAACTTTACCATCACTTGAGCAGTGATCCTTTAACTTAACCATCACTCGAGCAGTGACCCTTTAACTTAACCATCACTAGAGCAGTGACCCTTTAACTTTACCATCACTGGAGCAGTGACCCTTTAACTTAACAATCACTCGAGCAGTGACCCTTTAACTTAACCATCACTAGAGCAGTGACCCTTTAACTTTACCATCACTTGAGCAGTGACCCTTTAACTTTACCATCACTCGAGCAGTGACCCTTTAACTTAACCATCACTAGAGCAGTGACCCTTTAACTTAACCATCACTCGAGCAGTGACCCTTTAACTTAACCATCACTCGAGCAGTGACCCTTTAACTTAACCATCACTCGAGCAGTGACCCTTTAACTTAACCATCACTAGAGCAGTGACCCTTTAACTTAACCATCACTAGAGCAGTGACCCTTTGAGCAGTGACCCTTTAACTTAACCATCACTGGAGCAGTGACCCTTTAACTTAACCATCACTGGAGCAGTGACCCTTTAACTTAACCATCACTCGAGCAGTGACCCTTTAACTTAACCATCACTGGAGCAGTGACCCTTTAACTTTACCATCACTCGAGCAGTGACCCTTTAACTTAACCATCACTAGAGCAGTGACCCTTTAACTTAACCATCACTCGAGCAGTGACCCTTTAACTTTACCATCACTCGAGCAGTGACCCTTTAACTTAACCATCACTAGAGCAGTGACCCTTTAACTTTACCATCACTCGAGCAGTGACCCTTTAACTTAACCATCACTAGAGCAGTGACCCTTTAACTTAACCATCACTCGAGCAGTGACCCTTTTACTTAACCATCACTAGAGCAGTGACCCTTTAACTTAACCATCACTCGAGCAGTGACCCTTTAACTTAACCATCACTCGAGCAGTGACCCTTTAACTTAACCATCACTAGAGCAGTGACCCTTTAACTTAACCATCACTCGAGCAGTGACCCTTTAACTTAACCATCACTCGAGCAGTGACCCTTTAACTTAACCATCACTCGAGCAGTGACCCTTTAACTTAACCATCACTCGAGCAGTGACCCTTTAACTTAACCATCACTCGAGCAGTGACCCTTTAACTTAACCATCACTAGAGCAGTGACCCTTTAACTTAACCATCACTAGAGCAGTGACCCTTTTACTTAACCATCATTCGAGCAGTGACCCTTTAACTTAACCAACATTCGAGCAGTGACCCTTTAACTTAACCACAAAGTTTCTGCTGATTCACATAAAATTCAGATATCATCCAAAATGATCCCCATAAAACTACCTTTCTCAATCCATGCCACAAGTGGATTCTGGTTCTAAATAACAAACAACACAAGATTTCTTTTGATTGCATGGAACAATCTTATGTATTTATGCAATAGAACGCATGTCAAACAAACTGTGTAATATTATTATCCAACATTATGAGACTTCCTGTTTATTTTGTAAACATGGTATTATGGCAGTAAGAAACTGACCGACATTACCATGGTCACCAATTATAAAGCCGAGGGTAAATAAAACACAATCTGTAGTGTAATCCAGTCAGTATATTTTATTATAGTGAATACTTAGTGCAAGTAAAAACAGTGTATTTCTACCACAATAGCCAGTGTTATTCAACTCTCAGGGTATCAATAAACGATGCAGCTGTTGATTAACAATTTGTTTATACCACACATGGTATAAACTCTGTACGCGTTCTGATTGGCTGACACGGTGAACTTTGACCGAACAACGTCTTTCTGAGTGTCGTGCCATCATTTGTCAACGTCATCAATAATCGAGTGACGTCATGCTATGCTGTGATCGCCGCTTGACGCCAAAACTGCTGTTGGATAGAGTACTTATCCTCGTCTTATTTCTATTGGCTAAAAGCGGATATAATTGTGGTAGAAACAGGTCACATGACTTGTGGTTGTTGGATATGGAATTTATCCCACACTCGTAAGTTATTTTTTAAAAGTCACAAAAGACACTCGCTAAAGCTCGTGTCTTTTGTAACTTTTAAAAAATAACTCACTCGTGTGGAATAAATTCCATATCCAACAGCCACTCGTTGTGTAACCTCTATTTACACCGTCCTTTATCATCTTATTGTCTACAAATACAAAACACAAGTAACAAGAAATCCCAGAGGGATCTTGGTGCCCACCAAAGAATGATCTATGTCTGATAAAGGAAAGAGGGATCTTTTCTCTGCTTTTCAAACTTTGGCAAACATACTAGATATAGAAATTTGAGACAGATCGCTTCAGTACTTTCTGAGAAACAGCAGTAACAAACTTCAACTATCAAAATCCAAGATGGCTCCTTGGCGGCCATCTTGTTGATTGATCGGTCCCAAAACGCAATATGCACAACAAGAGCCCTAGGGGAACCTACATATGAAATTTGAGACAGATTCATTCAATACTTTCTGAGAAATAGCGATAACAATCTTTAACTATCAAATTCCAAGATGGCTTCCTGGCAGCCATCTTGTTGACCGATCGGTCCCAAATTGCAATATGCACAACTAGAGCCCTAGGGGAACCTACATATGAAATTTGAGAAAGATCCCTTCAGTACTTTGTGAGATATAGCGATAACAATATTTAACTATCAAAATCCAAGATGGCTGCCTGGCGGCCATCTTGTTGACCGATCGGTCCCAAAACGCAATATGCACAACTAGGGCCCTGGGGGAACCTACATATGAAATTTGAGACAGATCCCTTCAGCACTTTTTGAGAAATAGCGCAGATCCCTTCAGTACTTTTTGAGAAATAGCGATAATAATCTTTAACTATCAAAATCCAAGATGGCTGCCTGGCAGCCATCTTGTTGACCGATTGGTCCCAAAATACAATATGCACAACTAGGGCCCTAGGGGAACCTACATATAAAATGTGAGACAGATCCCTTCAGTACTTTCTGAGAAATAGCGATAACAAGAATTGTTAACGGACGGATGGACGGACAGACGGACGGACCACGGACAAAAAGCGATTTGAATAGCCCACCATCTGAGGATGGTGTGCTAAAAATGGTGTATATACACCGTCCATTATCATCTTATTGTCTACATATATAAAACACAAGTAAAAACAGTGTATATACACCGTCCTCTATCATCTTATTGTCTACATATACAAAACACAAGTGCAGTCGGTACACTACTACGGAGGAAACAATAGGGCAGAGTCTCTCTATATCCGAATCATTCAGCCATGAAATTACTACATGTCTACATTACCTCGCACACAAGAGAATTTAAACCCGCACTATAACATACACATATAAACATAAGTGTGTTATATGGGCTGTAGTATAAGGAGGATTGTGGGGATCAATATACCAGTAATTATATATGTAAATGGCCCTGATGTAGGATCTAACACTGATGCTTACACACTCTCACTACTTCTGAGCTGGACATCACCAAACAGCTAGCTGCATCTATTAAACACTTCTTATCAAAATAAATTACATATTCCATGCATTTCAAGTATTAACACCCTTGTATGTGACCTTGAAAACGATATTGTAAAAACACCCTCTACCCTTGACACTGTTAACGATCTCTTTAAGTGACCTTGAGAACCTCCAGATTCCCATTCTATCATCAGAGTCTCGGTATTTCTCAACTTGTAGTCGTCAATACTGTGGTATGGCCAAACAAATCTAGTCAAAATGTCATCAATTTATTAGTGCAAGTACATTGGTTACCATGGCATCCATATTCCTAAATGGTTATCCCTATATTCAAGTCAATAACATATTAGCGAGACAGATAAACAGTTTGACAATGAAGAGCCTTCCTCTGGCTGATCCAGAGAGAACTGATGACTCAGTCTGATAATACTTACTATCTACCTCACCTGACTGTTGGCTCACACCTTACAACAACAAAAGCTTTAAACATTCAAATATACTCAACACTAGGTACATTACACCTTATACGGGTTACAAAAATTGATCAGGCGTATTATAAGATGTTATACAGGAGTCTCAATTCAGTGTAATGGGTAAATAAATGTATCAATTGTATGCACCGAGTAGGTCAATCAAAGCACAGGTTTGTGACGTTCAACTGCAGGTGTGTAAAGTAAGATGATTGAAAACTAATACAAGACTGTTATTTCAGTGTAATGACACTATACACTAATTACATTTCTATCAAGCGTGATCACTCTCTGTAGGGATGTAATTATAGTGTATAGTGTCATCACTCTCTGTAGGGATGTATTTATAGTGTATAGTGACATCACTCTCTGTAGGGATGTAATTATAGTGTATAGTGTCATCACTCTCTGTAGGGATGTAATTATAGTGTATAGTGACATCACTCTCTGTAGGGATGTATTTATAGTGTATAGTGTCATCACTCTCTGTAGGGATGTAATTATAGTGTATAGTGACATCACTCTCTGTAGGGATGTATTTATAGTGTATAGTGTCATCACTCTCTGTAGGGATGTAATTAAAGTGTATGGTGTCATCACTCTCTGTAGGGATGTAATTATAGTGTATAGTGACATCACTCTCTGTAGGGATGTAATTATAGTGTATAGTGTCATCACTCTCTGTAGGGATGTAATTATAGTGTATAGTGTCATCACTCTCTGTAGGGATGTAATTATAGTGTATAGTGTCATCACTCTCTGTAGGGATGTAATTATAGTGTATAGTGTCATCACTCTCTGTAGGGATGTATTTATAGTGTATAGTGTCATCACTCTCTGTAGGGATGTAATTATAGTGTATAGTGACATCACTCTCTGTAGGGATGTAATTATAGTGTATAGTGACATCACTCTCTGTAGGGATGTAATTATAGTGTATAGTGTCATCACTCTCTGTAGGGATGTAATTATAGTGTATAGTGACATCACTCTCTGTAGGGATGTAATTATAGTGTATAGTGACATCACTCTCTGTAGGGATGTAATTATAGTGTATAGTGACATCACTCTCTGTAGGGATGTAATTATAGTGTATAGTGTCATCACTCTCTGTAGGGATGTAATTATAGTGTATAGTGTCATCACTCTCTGTAGGGATGTATTTATAGTGTATAGTGTCATCAATTTCTGTAGGGATGTAATTATAGTGTATAGTGTCATCACTCTCTGTAGGGATGTAATTATAGTGTATAGTGTCATCACTCTCTGTAGGGATGTAATTATAGTGTATGGTGACATCACTCTCTGTAGGGATGTAATTATAGTGTATGGTGTCATCACTCTCTGTAGGGATGTAATTTTAGTGTATAGTGACATCACTCTCTGTAGGGATGTAATTATAGTGTATAGTGTCATCACTCTCTGTACGGATGTAATTATAGTGTATAGTGTCATCACTCTCTGTAGGGATGTAATTAGTGTATAGTGTATGTGTCATCACACTCTCTGTAGGGATGTAATTATAGTGTATAGTGACATCACTCTCTGTAGGGATGTAATTATAGTGTATAGTGTCATCACTCTCTGTAGGGATGTAATTATAGTGTATAGTGTCATCACTCTCTGTAGGGATGTAATTATAGTGTATAGTGTCATCACTCTCTGTAGGGATGTAATTATAGTGTATAGTGACATCACTCTCTGTAGGGATGTAATTATAGTGTATAGTGTCATCACTCTCTGTAGGGATGTAATTATAGTGTATAGTGACATCACTCTCTGTAGGGATGTAATTATAGTGTATAGTGTCATCACTCTCTGTAGGGATGTAATTATAGTGTATAGTGTCATCACTCTCTGTAGGGATGTAATTATAGTGTATAGTGACATCACTCTCTGTAGGGATGTAATTATAGTGTAAGTGCATCACTCTCTGTAGGGATGTATTAGGGTGCATCACTCTCTGTAGGGATGTAATTATAGTGTATAGTGCATCACTCTCTGTAGGGATGTAATTATAGTGTATAGTGTCATCACTCTCTGTAGGGATGTAATTATAGTGTATAGTGACATCACTCTCTGTAGGGATGTAATTATAGTGTATAGTGTCATCACTCTCTGTAGGGATGTAATTATAGTGTATAGTGACATCACTCTCTGTAGGGATGTAATTATAGTGTATAGTGTCATCACTCTCTGTAGGGATGTAATTATAGTGTATAGTGACATCACTCTCTGTAGGGATGTAATTATAGTGTATAGTGTCATCACTCTCTGTAGGGATGTAATTATAGTGTATAGTGACATCACTCTCTGTAGGGATGTAATTATAGTGTATAGTGACATCACTCTCTGTAGGGATGTAATTATAGTGTATAGTGTCATCACTCTCTGTAGGGATGTAATTATAGTGTATAGTGACATCACTCTCTGTAGGGATGTAATTATAGTGTATAGTGTCATCACTCTCTGTAGGGATGTAATTATAGTGTATAGTGACATCACTCTCTGTAGGGATGTAATTATAGTGTATAGTGACATCACTCTCTGTAGGGATGTAATTATAGTGTATAGTGTCATCACTCTCTGTAGGGATGTAATTATAGTGTATAGTGACATCACTCTCTGTAGGGATGTAATTATAGTGTATAGTGTCATCACTCTCTGTAGGGATGTAATTATAGTGTATAGTGACATCACTCTCTGTAGGGATGTAATTATAGTGTATGGTGTCATCACTCTCTGTAGGGATGTAATTATAGTGTATAGTGACATCACTCTCTGCAGGGATGTAATTATAGTGTATAGTGTCATCACTCTCTGTAGGGATGTAATTATAGTGTATAGTGACATCACTCTCTGTAGGGATGTAATTATAGTGTATAGTGTCATCACTCTCTGTAGGGATGTAATTATAGTGTATGGTGACATCACTCTCTGTAGGGATGTAATTATAGTGTATAGTAACATCACTCTCTGTAGTGATATAATTATAGTGTATGTACAAGTCTTACTTCTACAATACTCTAGGTCATGTACAAGTCTTACTTCTACAATACTCTAGGTCATGTACAAGTCTAACTTCTACAATACTCTAGGTCATGTACAAGTCTTACTTCTACAATACTCTAGATCATGTACAAGTCTAACTTCTACAATACTCTAGGTCATGTACAAGTCTAACTTCTACAATACTCTAGGTCATGTACAAGTCTTACTTCTACAATACTCTAGGTCAGGTACAAGTCTAACTTCTACAATACTCTAGGTCATGTACAAGTCTTACTTCTACAATACTCTAGGTCATGTACAAGTCTTATTTCCAGAATACTCTAGGTCATGTACAAGTCTTACTTCTACAATACTCTAGGTCATGTACAAGTCTTACTTCTACAATACTCTAGGTCATGTACAAGTCTTACTTCTACAATACTCTAGGTCATGTACAAGTCTAACTTCTACAATACTCTAGGTCATGTACAAGTCTAACTTCTACAATACTCTAGGTCATGTACAAGTCTTACTTCTACAATACTCTAGGTCATGTACAAGTCTTACTTCTACAATACTCTAGGTCATGTACAAGTCTTACTTCTACAATACTCTAGGTCATGTACAAGTCTTACTTCTACAATACTCTTGGTCATGTACAAGTCTAACTTCTACAATACTCTAGGTCATGTACAAGCTACTTCTACAATACTCTAGGTCATGTACAAGTCTTACTTCTACAATACTCTAGGTCATGTACAAGTCTTACTTCCAGAATACTCTAGGTCATGTACAAGTCTAACTTCTACAATACTCTAGGTCATGTACAAGTCTTACTTCTACAATACTCTAGGTCATGTACAAGTCTTACTTCTACAATACTCTAGGTCATGTACAAGTCTTACTTCTACAATACTCTTGGTCATGTACAAGTCTTACTTCTACAATACTCTTGGTCATGTACAAGTCTAACTTCTACAATACTCTAGGTCATGTACAAGCTACTTCTACAATACTCTAGGTCATGTACAAGTCTTACTTCTACAATACTCTAGGTCATGTACAAGTCTTACTTCTACAATACTCTTGGTCATGTACAAGTCTAACTTCTACAATACTCTAGGTCATGTACAAGTTTAATTTCTACAATACTCTAGGTCATGTACAAGTCTAACTTCTACAATACTCTAGGTCATGTACAAGTCTAACTTCCATAAGATCCTATCTTATACATCTTATAATTACTAACTCACCAATCTGTAGTGACACAATCCATCTGTCTTAGCGGGAGGAGCAACGACAAAAGTACATACAACTCAACACCCCCTCCCTGTCGCCAGTGCAATTACTGTTTTTATCTGAACTTAAAGATCCCAATTAGATCTGCTGAAAGATAAAATGCTGAGAAATATTTAGTCTAGCTAAGTTGCTGGAGTTTGTACAGAGGAGATAAGGATTGTGAGGAAAGTGTCTGACATTAGCCTGTATAGTCTGTAATAACCTTACTGTACCCCAGGACAACACATCAATAAACATACAGCTGGTGCAGTCAGGTGTAAAATGTTATACCACTCAACCATGACCAGTCAGGTGCAAAATGTAATACCACTCAACCATGACCAGTCAGATGTAAAATGTTAAACTACTCAACCATGACCAGTCAGGTGCAAAATGTAATACCACTCAACCATGACCAGTCAGATGTAAACTGTTAAACTACTCAACCATGACCAGTCAGGTGCAAAATGTAATACCACTCAACCATGACCAGTCAGATGTAAAATGTTAAACTACTCAACCATGACCAGTCAGGTGCAAAATGTAATACCACTCAACCATGACCAGTCAGATGTAAACTGTTAAACTACTCAACCATGACCAGTCAGGTGCAAAATGTAATACCACTCAACCATGACCAGTCAGATGTAAAATGTTAAACTACTCAACCATGACCAGTCAGGTGTAAAATAACATACAGAGGATTCCGCTTATTTGAATAAGGCATTTTCAAGAAGAAAATATTTGAGTAAGTGGAGTATTTGAATAGGCGGAGATGGCATTTTGCACCTCCGCTTGACCCCCTATATATATGATACGCATGTGAACAGTAATGCTGGGTATTGGAAGGTCTAAAACGACACGATACGTATTGACAATACACTGAAACAATACACGATACATATTGACGATACAGTGGATGTCTATTTCAAATTCAGTTGACCATTGTGTTTTGAATACTGAGACAATAAAAGACAATTTTGATAAAACATTCTATAACCAGGAAAAAAATCTACCAAACATTTGATTGCTGACGGCGCACGACGACGAACAAAACACGATGACAATAGGTCATCCTGACCTTCGGTCAGATGACCTAAAAGGCCTGACAATCAATACCAAATGCAATAACTAAACATGATTGTGTCTGAAAATATTTACATATCAACTCTGAACCTAGGCAGAACAAATTTACGTACATTTGCCCTGGCAAAATGATCATACCATCGTGATTAAATTTCAAAGGGCTGATCACTTGCTGTGTTGTTTTCAATGTTTTGACACATGTATATGAATTCGAAAATGGCGGCTAGTGATGATGAAGCCATGCGTTAACTGGGCCTAAATATGTTTTGAGAATTCTTCCGGTATTGTTGATCAATGCGGCAAACTATCTTGATAATATTTCATAAAATAATGCACATTCAAGCAGCAATGAAACAACTAACACATATTTTTTGTATTTATACATACGAAACTTGAGGTAATCATTGCACGCCGACTTTGCATGCTTCGATACCTCACTCAACGAAACGCTTGACGCGCACATATCTGGTGTAGTCAAAAGAGTCTGGTTAAACGAGACTACCCATGTATGACGGTTGTTGTAAGGAAGCATGGTTTCTCCAACCGATCGCGAACTAAGGTACGTTACGTTAATAAATAAACATATTTGAAAGCGCAAATCCTTTAATTAGATGTTTGAGTCAGGGATGATACTAAAGTAATAATCTACTGCTGCTGATGCAAATCGTATCAGCGTGGAATACCTTTGCAGATTCATGCATAAAACAACAAGCCATGCGGTAACGTTAATCTGTCCTATACTGATTTCTAGTAAAAACGAAGTATCTTGAAATATATATCTGCGAATTTCGCGGAAAATACATTGCAGAATTGAAGAATATTCTATTAATTTTTAGAATTTCCCAGATATTTTATTCGAATAACCTGAGGTCATGTAAAAGTTTATTCAAATACACAGAGTTGAAAAATGAAGATAAAGAAGGGGAAAAAATAACCGAAATATTCGAATAACCGCACGTTATTCGATTAAGTGGAGTCCTTTGTACTACTCAACCATGACCAGTCAGGTGTAAAATGTTAAACTACTCAACTATGACCAGTCAGGTGTAAAATGTTAAACTACTCAACTATGACCAGTCAGGTGTAAAATGTTA
Source organism: Argopecten irradians (assembly GCF_041381155.1). NCBI lineage: Eukaryota > Metazoa > Mollusca > Bivalvia > Pectinida > Pectinidae > Argopecten > Argopecten irradians. The sequence continues at coordinate 68,751,720 of NC_091136.1, read as the reverse complement.
AACTACTCAACTATGACCAGTCAGGTGTAAAATGTTAAACTACTCAACTATGACCAGTCAGGTGTAAAATGTTAAACTACTCAACTATGACCAGTGACTTATAGAACCAGCTCCTCAACATTATTCTGTTATAGTAATTAATAGATCACATCAGTTTTAATACAGAGTCAGAGTATATACCATGTGTTATATCAAAAATTGTTGGCTACATAAGTGCTATAAGTCTATGTGTAGTACTTAAATATATATATATAGTTGTAGAACACCTGAGTAGAACTTCCAACACAAGTATTGTTTACCCTATGTGGCTTACAGACACATTCAATACTATGAAGTTATTTTTATTTTGAGGTTGGACCTAAGAAACAATATACATGTGTAGTAGCAAATGTCCATTAGCTTTCTACATGTGGTGTACAATAGACTTAACATGTCTAATTCAAGTTTAAGTGGTGACACAACAATCTACAGTAGTATACAGGTAAGGCCTAGGTTACTTAATCTGTTTAGTAGTATATCAAGTGTTCATGGTTCAATCCCTCTCACTATATTCTACTGGAACTTGCCACCACCTGTCATCAGGCAGTGTTTACCGCAGTTAAATTAACTTAATATTACAGTGAAATCCTAATACCACCATCACCCATATACACCAGATATTGAATTCACTGTAAAGAAGATTTAATGTTGCACCTTCATCACAAAATATCTTCATATGTTGGTTTGAGAAATACATAAATCCTACCTCTGACAACTAAATTCTATCACAGATAATTAACAACCTCTGACACCTAAACTCTATCAAAGATAATTAACAACCTCTGACACCTAAACTCTATCACAGATAATTAACAACCTCTGACACCTAAACTCTATCAAAGATAATTAACAACCTCTGACACCTAAACTCTATTACAGATAATTAGCAACCTCTGCCACCTAAACTCTATCACAGATAATTAACAACCTCTGACACCTAAACTCTATCACAGATAATTAACAACCTCTGACACCTAAACTCTATTACAGATAATTAACAACCTCTGACACATAAACTCTATCACAGATAATTAACAACCTCTGCCACCTAAACTCTATCAACAACCTCTGCCACCTAAACTCTATCACAGATAATTAACAACCTCTAACACCTAAACTCTATCACAGATAATTAACAACCTCTGACACCTAAACTCTATCACAGATAATTAACAACCTCTGCCACCTAAACTCTATCAACAACCTCTGCCACCTAAACTCTATCACAGATAATTAACAACCTCTAACACCTAAACTCTATCACAGATAATTAACAACCTCTGACACCTAAACTCTATCACAGATAATTAACAACCTCTGACACCTAAACTCTATCACAGATAATTAACAACCTCTGACACCTAAACTCTATCACAGATAATTAACAACCTCTGCCACCTAAACTCTATCACAGATAATTAACAACCTCTGCCACCTAAACTCTATCACAGATAATTAACAACCTCTGACACCTAAACTCTATCACAGATAATTAACAACCTCTGACACCTAAACTCTATCACAGATAATTAACAACCTCTGACACCTAAACTCTATCACAGATAATTAACAACCTCTGCCACCTAAACTCTATCACAGATAATTAACAACCTCTGACACCTAAACTCTATCACAGATAATTAACAACCTCTGACACCTAAACTCTATCACAGATAATTAACAACCTCTGCCACCTAAACTCTATCACAGATAATTAACAACCTCTGACACCTAAACTCTATCACAGATAATTAACAACCTCTGCCACCTAAACTCTATCACAGATAATTAACAACCTCTAAACTCTATCACAGATAATTAACAACCTCTGACACCTAAACTCTATCACAGATAATTAACAACCTCTCACACCTAAACTCTATCACAGATAATTAACAACCTCTGCCACCTAAACTCTATCACAGATAATTAACAACCTCTGCCACCTAAACTCTATCAACAACCTCTGCCACCTAAACTCTATCACAGATAATTAACAACCTCTGACACCTAAACTCTATCACAGATAATTAACAACCTCTGACACCTAAACTCTATCACAGATAATTAACAACCTCTGACACCTAAACTCTATCACAGATATATACAACCTCTGCACCTAAACTCTATCACAGATAATTAACAACCTCTGCCACCTAAACTCTATCACAATAATAACAACCTCTGCACCTAAACTCTATCACAGATAATTAACAACCTCTGACACCTAAACTCTATCACAGATAATTAACAACCTCTGACACCTAAACTCTATCACACAAGATAATTAACAACCTCTGACACCTAAACTCTATCACAGATAATTAACAACCTCTGACACCTAAACTCTATCACAGATAATTAACAACCTCTGCCACCTAAACAATTTCACAGATTATTAACAACCTCTGCCACCTAAACTCTATCACAGATAATTAACAACCTCTGACACCTAAACTCTATCACAGATAATTAACAACCTCTGCCACCTAAACTCTTTCACAGATAATTAACAACCTCTGCCACCTAAACTCTATCACAGATAATTAACAACCTCTGACACCTAAACTATATTACAGATAATTAACAACCTCTGACACCTAAACTCTATTACAGATAATTAACAACCTCTCACACCTAAACTCTATCACAGATAATTAACAACCTCTGACACCTAAACTCTATCACAGATAATTAACAACCTCTGCCACCTAAACTCTATCACAGATAATTAACAACCTCTGCCACCTAAACTCTATTACAGATAATTAACAACCTCTGCCACCTAAACTCTATTACAGATAATTAACAACCTCTCACACCTAAACTCTATCACAGATAATTAACAACCTCTGCCACCTAAACTCTTTCACAGATAATTAACAACCTCTGACACCTAAACTCTATTACAGATAATTAACAACCTCACACACCTAAACTCTATCACAGATAATTAACAACCTCTGCCACCTAAACTCTATTACAGATAATTAACAATAATTAACAACCTCTGCCACCTAAACTCTATCACAGATAATTAACAACCTCTCACACCTAAACTCTATTACAGATAATTAGCAACCTCTGCCACCTAAACTCTATCACAGATAATTAACAACCTCTGACACCTAAACTCTATCACAGATAATTAACAACCTCTGACACCTAAACTCTATTACAGATAATTAGCAACCTCTGACACCTAAACTCTATCACAGATAATTAACAACCTCTGCCACCTAAACTCTTTCGCAGATAATTAACAACCTCTGACACCTAAACACTATTACAGATAATTAACAACCTCTCACACCTAAACTCTATCACAGATAATTAACAACCTCTGCCACCTAAACTCTATCACAGATAATTAACAACCTCTCACACCTAAACTCTTTATTTGTCACAAAAGATTGGGCAGGTTCTGCTCCAGTATACTTACTGCAATAATCAGCCTAATTATAGGTAAAACCTGAGCAAGTACACTTACTGCTGTAATCAGCCTACTTCTAGGTAAAACCTGAGGCAGTACATTTACTGCTGTAATCAGCCTACTTCTAGGTACAGCCTGAGGCAGTACAGTTACTGCTGTAATCAGCCTACTCCTAGGTAAAACCTGAGGCATAACAGTTACTGGTGTAATCAGGTTATTCCAAGTAAAGCCTGAGGCAGTACAGTTACTGCAATAATCAGCCTAATTCTAGGTAAAACCTGAGGCAATACACTTACTGCTGTAATCAGCCTACTTCTAGGTACAACCTGAGGCAGTACAGTTACTGCTGTAATCAGCCTACTCCTAGGTAAAACCTGAGGCATTACAGTTACTGCTGTAATCAGCCTACTTCTAAGTAAAGCCTGAAGCAGTACAGTTACTGCAATAATCAGCCTAATTCTAAGTAAAGCCTGAGGCAGTACAGTTACTGCTGTAATCAACCTACTTCCAGGTAAAACCTGAGGCAGTACAGTTACTGCTGTAATCAGCCTACTCCTAGGTAAAACCTGAGGCATTACAGTTACTGCTGTAATCAGCCTACTTCTAAGTAAAGCCTGAGGCAGTACAGTTACTGCAATAATCAGCCTAATTCTAAGTAAAGCCTGAGGCAGTACAGTTACTGCTGTAATCAACCTACTTCCAGGTAAAACCTGAGGCAATACACTTACTGCTGTAATCAGCCTACTTCTAGGTAAAACCTGAGCAAGTACACTTACTGCTGTAATCAGCCTACTTCTAGGTAAAACCTGAGGCAATACACTTACTGCTGTAATCAGCCTACTTCTAGGTAAAACCTGAGCAAGTACACTTACTGCTGTAATCAGCCTACTTCTAGGTAAAACCTGAGGCAGTACAGTTACTGCTGTAATCAGCCTACTTCTAGGTAAAACCTGAGGCAGTACAGTTACTGCTGTAATCAGCCTACATCTAGGTAAAACCTGAGGCAATACACTTACTGCTGTAATCAGCGTACTTCTAGGTAAAACCTGAGGCAGTACAGTTACTGCTGTAATCAGCCTAATTCTAAGTAAAGCCTGAGGCAGTACAGTTACTGCTGTAATCAACCTACTTCCAGGTAAAACCTGAGGCAATACACTTACTGCTGTAATCAGCGTACTTCTAGGTAAAACCTGAGGCAGTACAGTTACTGCTGTAATCAGCCTCCTACTGGTGTTTACCAATTGTCCAACATACAACACAAACACTACACTGGTTCATTTAAGAGAGAATTATCATATATCAGTCATAATTAATTGATATCTATGGTATTATTCCTTAGTTTTTACCACCTATGATAGCCTTCATGCACTAGGTTATGTGACATGTATGTCGACTTCATACTTAGCAATCGGTTAATATTCATTGTTGTTATGAGGTTCAACTCAAATTATGATAAATATGCTAATCAATAGATACCAAGAATCATGAAGAAAGACACTTAAGTCTATTCTAAATAATCTCATAAGTTCAATCTCTACTTTAAAACGAGATTACAAAATATTTGCTGCTGGTGTAAATGGCATCTACATAGGAAAAGTGTAGATACTTCACTGACGACCATGGATACACTTGTAACCAAGGTATTCAGTTTGTATAATGACATGGAGTGACAATATCTCTCCTGGAGCAGATCCTACCTACAAAGTGTTGGATAAATACAGCTGACCGATAAGTCACTCGTGCCACTGTCCTCAGATCACAAACATCTTACTATATACATATGACATTCACACCTTCCGTTTTGTGGAATTATCTGTGTATACATGTTTGAAATGTTGCATCAATTATTCATATTCAGCTGAGATGGAACAGGAAATAGGAATAGCATTGCCTTCTACTCTAAAGTTTTGAGAGAAAAATAAACAATGGGCTGCTCACAAACTCACCTGTCTAAACTTGGCACGTGCTTCCTTTTCTTTCATTCTACCATGTGCAACTAAATAATCAAACACCTCACCTGAAAAGTGAAAAAAAGACTTGTTTTATTGTAAAGCATAAACAAGAGGCCCAGAGGGCCTGTATCGCTCACCTGGTTTGTAATGCCAAGTAATGTTCTGAATATAAGTTCATTGTTTCTTTTCTGAAGGGATTTGAATATTTACCTCTAATTCCCCTATTGGGCCCCACTCTTTCTGCTCCAGAGGGTCAAAGCCAAAATTTATACGAATTCTGTTAACCTCAAGGATGTTTCTGGCCAAATTTGGTTACAATCCATGCAGAACTCTAGGACAAGTAGCGATTTTTAGGATTTACCTCTATTTCCCCTATTGGGCCCCGCCCCTCCTGCCCCCAGGGGGGTCAGAGCCAAAATTTATACAAGTTTTGTTTCCCTTCCCCAAAGGATGTTTGTGGCCAAATTTGGTAACAATCAATGCAGAACTCTAGGACAAGTAGCGATTTATAGAATTTACCTCTATTTCCCCTATTGGGCCCACCCCTCCAACCCCTGGGGGGTCAGAGCCAAAATTTATACAAGTTCTATTCCTCTTCTCCCAAGGATGTTTCTGGCCAAATTTAGTTGCAATCCATCCAGAACTCTAGGAAAAGTAGCGATTTTTAGGATTTACCTCTATTACCCCTTTTGGGCCCCGCCCCTCCTGCCCCAGGGGGGTTAGGGTCACCATTTATGCAAAACCTGATCCTCTTCCCCTAAGGAAGGTCTGGCCAAATTTGGTTGCAATCCATGCATAACTCTAGGACAAGTAGCGATTCATAGGATTTACCTCTATTACCCCCATTGGGCCCCGCCCCTCCTGCCCCAGGGGGGTCAGGGTCACCATTTATGCAAAATCTGATCCCCTTATCTTAGAGAATTAAATCCCAAAGCTACAAGTTATAGAAGTACCAAAATCTACAACAGTTATAAAGTACCCAAATCTACAACTGTTATAGAGGTACCCAAATCTTCAACTGTTATAGAAGTACCCAAATCTACAACAGTTATAGAAGTACTCAAATCTACAACAGTTATAGAAGTACCCAAATCTACAACATTTATAGAAGTACCCAAATCTACAAGTTATCGAAGTACCCAAATCTACAACAGTTATAGAAGTACCCAAATCTACAACAGTTATTGAAGTACCCAAATTTACAACAGTTATAGAAGTACCCAAATCTACAAGTTATAGAAATTCCCAAATCTACAACAGTTAAAGAAGTACCCAAATCTACAAGTTATAGAAGTACTCAAATCTACAAGTTATAGAAGTACCCAAATCTACAACAGTTATAGAAGTACCCAAATCTACAAGTTATAGAAGTACTCAAATCTACAAGTTATAGAAGTACCCAAATCTACAACAGTTATAAAGTACCCAAATCTACAACTGTTATAGAAGTACCCAAATCTACAACAGTTATAGAGGTACCCAAATCTACAACAGTTATAGAAGTACACAAATCTACAAATTATAGAAGTATCCAAATCTACAACTGTTATAGAAATACCCAAATCTACAACAGTTATAGAAGTACTCAAATCTACAAGTTATAGAAGTACCCAAATCTACAACAGTTACCAAAGTACCCAAATCTACAACTGTTATAGAAGTACCCAAATCTACAACAGTTATAGAAGTACCCAAATCTACAACTGTTATAGAAATACCCAAATCTACAACTGTTATAGAAATACCCAAATCTACAACAGTTATAGAAGTACCCAAATCTACAACAGTTATAGAAGTACCCAATTCTACAACTGTTATAGAAGTACGCAAATCTACAACTGTTATAGAAATACCCAAATCTACAACTGTTATAGAAGTACCCAAATCTACAACTGTTATAGAAATACCCAAATCTACAACAGTTATAGAAGTATCCAAATCTACAAGTTATAGAAGTACGCAAATCTACAATAGTTATAGAAGTACCCAAATCTACAACAGTTATAGAAGTACCCAAATCTACAAGTTATAGAAGTACCCAAATCTACAACTGTTATAGAAGTACCCAAATCTACAATAGTTATAGAAGTACCCAAATCTACAACAGTTATTGAAGTACCCAAATCTACAACAGTTATAGAAGTACCCAAATTTCCAACAGTTATAGAAGTACCCAAATCTACAACAGTTATAGAAGTACCCAAATCTACACCTGTTATAGAAGTACCCAAATCTACAACAGTTATCGAAGTACCCAAATCTACAACAGTTATAGAAGTACCCAAATCTACAAGTTATAGAAGTACCCAAATCTAAAATAGTTATAGAAGTACCCAAATCTACAACAGTTATAGAAGTACCCAAATCTACAACAGTTATAGAAGTACCCAAATCTACAACAGTTATAGAAGTACCCAAATCTACAACAGTTATAGAAATACCCAAATCTACAACTGTTACAGAAATACCCAAATCTACAACAGTTATAGAAGTACCCAAATCTACAATAGTTATAGAAGTACCCAAATCTACAACAGTTATTGAAGTACCCAAATCTACAACAGTTATAGAAGTACCCAAATTTCCAACAGTTATAGAAGTACCCAAATCTACAACTGTTATAGAAGTACCCAAATCTACAACAGTTATGGAAGTACCCAAATCTACAATAGTTATAGAAGTACCCAAATCTACAACAGTTATAGAAGTACCCAAATCTACAATAGTTATAGAAGTACCCAAATCTACAACAGTTATTGAAGTACCCAAATCTACAACAGTTATAGAAGTACCCAAATCTACAACAGTTATAGAAGTACCCAAATCTACAACTGTTATAGAAGTACCCAAATCTACAATAGTTATAGAAGTACCCAAATCTACAATAGTTATAGAAGTACCCAAATCTACAACAGTTATAGAAGTACCCAAATCTACAACAGTTATAGAAGTACCCAAATCTACAACTGTTATAGAAGTACCCAAATCTACAACAGTTATTGAAGTACCCAAATCTACAACAGTTATAGAAGTACCCAAATTTACAACAGTTATAGAAGTACCCAAATCTACAACTGTTATAGAAGTACCCAAATCTACAACAGTTATAGAAGTACCCAAATCTACAACAGTTATAGAAGTACCCAAATCTACAACAGTTATAGAAGTACCCAAATCTACAACAGTTATAGAAGTACCCAAATCTACAACAGTTATAGAAGTACCAAATCTACAAAGTTATAGAAGTACCCAAATCTACAAGTTATAGAAGTACCCAAATCTACAACAGTTATAGAAGTACCCAAATCTACAACACATTATAGAGGTACCCAAATCTACAACAGTTATAGAAGTACCCAAATCTACAAGTTATAGAAGTACCCAAATCTACAACAGTTATAGAAGTACCCAAATCTATAAGTTATAGAAGTACTTAAATCTACAAGTTATAGAAGTACCCAAATCTACAACTGTTATAGAAGTACCCAAATCTACAACTGTTATAGAAGGACCCAAATCTTCAACTGTTATAGAAGTACCCAAATCTACAACAGTTATAGAAGTACCCAAATCTACAACAGTTATAGAAGTACCCAAATCTACAATAGTTATAGAAGTACCCAAATCTACAACAGTTATAGAAGTACCCAAATCTACAATAGTTATAGAAGTACCCAAATCTACAACAGTTATAGAAGTACCCAAATCTACAACAGTTATAGAAATACCCAAATCTACAACAGTTATAGAAGCCACTGAACAGCAATACAAGTAGTACAGAAGGTAGTTTGACCTTTTCTTACCGAGCTGTACAGAACTACTGACCTTTATTTTGAGTCATACAACAACACTACAAACTAATCAGACCTCATTCAATAATACAGAAGCTGGAAAGGTCCTAGTGTGGCCGACACTGCACCAATAGATATCACCCCACTTCTCTATTACATTAGCTCTGTTACTGCACTACAGTACTTCATATAAAAAGCACCCTCACCTATTGTTTCTGGTCAAACTAATGCACATATAAAATCAGAAAGTAGACTATGCTAGTTTGTCTTACCTCCACTAGCATATTCCATCACTAAATATAGCGTCTTTTCTGTTTCTATCACTTCAAATAATTTCACTGTAAAATAAAGAATAAACAAAATTTATATCAATTGCACAAAAATTTAACTTCATCAGTTTAAAAATTTGAATTTGTCAGAAAAACTTATCTAATGTTATTTTATCACCATTAAACTGTCAATTATATAATTATAAAATCCCTATGTTATAACTATTAACTTGTTGTAAGTGTGTTCATTATTAACCTGTTTCACTGTATATATGATTAAGTTTTATTAGAAACAGTGGTATATATATGATAAAGATCTATTTCTGTGCTAATTTTCAATTTTGACACTGTAGACAAGACCAGACTGCCTTTCTCTGGCAGACATTGAGGATCTATAGCTGTTAAATTTACCACTTGCTGGTAAAAGTTTAACACTAATGCCTTTTTCTGTTGATTCAATGCACAGTAGGTAAAGATAAGTAAGAGATCTAGAAAACAGATGGCATTGTATGTTTCCACACTAAACAAACTCTCAGACAGTCAGGCAGTCTACATGGAAACAGGAATAATGGACAAATGAGTTTCCCTTTCAAATCTAATTACATCCTACAGGTGGTTACACAACCATCCACACAACCTTATTCAGTCTCATGTATCTTTTTTTATCATTTAAATTAGAGAAAAGTCTTCTGCTTGATCAAAAGTAGATCTTGTGATGTAAATCACTGGTATCAGTAAATATATAGGTTCCATAATAAGAGATTAATTACCTATATTAGGGTGATCCAGTAGCTTCATTATTCTTACTTCCCGGAATAACTGAAAAGATAGAAAACATTTGTTGTTATTTATACAATTTTGTAGAGATAACCAGATGTTTACCATCACATTAGATACAGTGAACCCTTAATAATCCAGATACCACTAATACAGAAAATATCAGAGTATAGATTTGATTACTGAGTAAGTAAACAGAATCTGTCAGTCTGCAAAATTCCGTATCTGGATGCTTTGGGCTAGGGACACGAGGACATTGTATTCTGATTATTGGGGGTCCACACAGCACAGATATTCCTTATTCGCCGCAATTAGCGTCCCTCCCCCTGTAAGCGCCCCTCCCTTTTTTTGGAGAAGAATTGAAGTTATATAAATGCCCCATCCCATGTTTTACAACAAGTGATGCTTCTATCAGCATTGTGTCCCATATTACATGAATTTGTGAGTATTTTACATGTGAACCACAGCATTATAATGTGTTACATGAACTTGTGAGTATTTTACATGTGAACCACAGCATTATAATGTGTTACATGAACTTGTGAGTATTTTACATGTGAACCACAGCATTATAATGTATTACATGAACTTGTGAGTATTTTACATGTGAACCACAGCATTATAATGTATTACATGAACTTGTGAGTATTTTACATGTGAACCACAGCATTATAATGTATTACATGAACTTGTGAGTATTTTACATGTGAACCACAGCATTATAATGTATTACATGAACTTGTGAGTATTTTACATGTGAACCACAGCATTATAATGTATTACATGAACTTGTGAGTATTTTACATGTGAACCACAGCATTATAATGTATTACATGAACTTGTGAGTATTTTACATGTGAACCACAGCATTATAATGTATTACATGAACTTGTGAGTATTTTACATGTGAACCACAGCATTATAATGTATTACATGAACTTGTGAGTATTTTACATGTGAACCACAGCATTATAATGTATTACATGAACTTGTGAGTATTTTACATGTGAACCACAGCATTATAATGTGTCTCGAAGGATAAAGTCATTATAGGCTATATCTACGTCTGCATGTTTGACATTCTATATGTTGATAATTGTGGTAGTCCAAATACACCTATACTAGATACAGACAAAGTGCGCTTTATCACTATCATCTAGTGGGTCACACACAAAATCACAAATCAATATTGCCCTCTACTCTCGACAACAAACATTGAGTTTTTCTACACAGGTCCCAGATTATGTCAAATGCAGCACAAAGTCGAAGACAAAGTGTAAGGAACACCAGGACAAAGGAGTGTTAAATGACTCATCTAATGTCAACACGAAACTGCATGCTGCACCTCTTTCCACCCTACCACCATTCATAGCTGGCTGATTACCAGGCTTCCTACAGTCCAAGAAACACCCAAACACTCTCATGGAAAATCTCGGACAGAAACAGGCTACCCTACCAAATCCCTGATGTCAAAATTTTTTTGTATCAAATGGCCAATTTTCACTTTTGCTGACATTTTTTTCCTAAATATATAGAATTATTAACAGAAACTATGTGCATTAATAACCTACCTTTTGTAGACTTGATGGATTTAACTGTGTTTTGTCAATGATCTTGATGGCCACCTGAAATGTGAGAAAAATAAACAATTAGGATAGAAGGATATTCATTTAAAATATTAGTTGAAGTGTTGAGTACACATATCATAAGGCTAACCTGACAAAGCGTATGGTTGTCATTTGTACAATACTAACGTGTAACAGAATATGTATCAATGATATGTTATCTCATATCAATCAAATGAATTCAAATCTGCTTACATTCATTGTTACTAAAATCTACCCCTTTCAATTAATACACCTTAATAAAATTAAAGTGGCTAAATGAGGAACCCGATGAAAACTTAAACGTCAGTCTTTTAATTAATTTACTGGGCAATATTGTATCAATTAAGCATCTGACTAGAAGGTGTTGAGAAACAGGCAGTCATGAACCAGGCAAACCACCACCTCCTCCTCCAGAGTCTGTTAGCTGGGATTATTAACTAGTAATTACATTAAAGAAGATCTTTTGAAGCTGCTAGTTGTGTTACTGTTATCATACATATGTAGTGGAGTCCCTAAGCAAATCCAGCCTTGGTGAATCACCCTTGTACCAAGCTCACTATAGGGTCATGCAGCTTTTAACTACTCTACACATTTATATATACACAACCATATTTTCATAACACAGCATGCTCAGAATATCAAAACAAGATCATCTAACTGAGACCTACTTCTGCCTGATCCCATGTCAATTTCCCAGTATATAGCTACCCTTTACAAGTAAAGACCTGCTCACTAACCCTGGGTACAGACTTCAATCTCCTATAAAGTTATTTCCCCAGTAACCCTGGCTATGAGTACACACTAACTTTCTAAGTAACATATCTGGGCACAGACTTCCAAAGTAACATACCTGGGTACAGACTCCCAAAGTAACATACCTGGGCACAGACTTCCAAAGTAAGCCACCTGGGCACGGACTTCAAAAGTAATACACCTGGGCACAGACTTCCAAAGTAACACACCTGGGCACAGACTTTCCAAGTAACACACCTGAGCACAGACTTCAAAAGAAACATCTGGACACAGACTTTCCAGGTAACACCCCTGGGCACAGACTTCAAAAGTAATACACCTGGGCACAGACTTCCCAAGTAACGCACCTGGGCACAGACTTCAAAAGAAACACACCTGGGTACAGACTTTCCAAGTAACACACATGGGCACAGACTTCAAAAGTAATACACCTGGGCACAGACTTCCTTCCCAAGTAACACACCTGGGTACAGACTTCCTAAGTAACACACTTGGGTACAGACTTCAAAAGAAACACACCTGGGCACAGACTTTCCAAGTAACACACCTGAGCACAGACTTCAAAAGAAACACACCTGGGTACAGACTTTCCAAGTAACACACCTGGGCACAGACTTCAAAAGTAATACACCTGGGCACAGACTTCCTTCCCAAGTAACACAACTGGGCACAGACTTCCTTCCCAAGTAACACAACTGAACACAGACTTCAAAAGTAATACACCTGGGTACTTCCTTCCAAAGTAACACACCTGGGCACGGCTTCCTTCCTAAGTAACACATCTGGGTACATACTTCCTTCCCAAGTAACACACCTGGATACAGACTTCCTTCCCAAGTAACACACCTGGGTACAGACTTCCTTCCCAAGTAACACACCTGGGTACAGACTTCCTTCCCAAGTAACACACCTGGGTACAGATTCCTTCCCAAGTAACACACCTGGGTACAGTTTTCCTTCCCAAGTAACACACCTGGGAACAGACTTCAAAAGTAACACACCTGGATACAGACTTTCCAAGTAACTCATTTGAGCACAGACTTCAAAAGTAACACACTTGAGCACAGACTTCAAAAGTAATACACCTGGGTACAGACTTTCCAAGTAACACACCACCTGAGCACAGACTTCAAAAGTAATACAACTGGGTACAGACTTTCCAAGTAACTCATTTGAGCACAGACTTCAAAAGTAACACACTTGAGCACAGACTTCCCAAGTAACACACCTGAGTATAGACTTCCCAAGTAACACACCTGGGCACAGACCTCAAAAGTAATACACCTGGACACAGACTTCCTTCCCAATTAACACACCTGGCCACAGACTTCCAAAGTAACACACCTGGGTACAGACTTTCCAAGTGACACACCTGGGCACAGACTTCCAAAGTAACACACCTGAGCACAGACTTCCAAAGTAACACATCTTGGAACAGACTTCCTTCCCAAGTGACACACCTGGGCACAGACTTCCAAAGTAACACACCTGAGTACAGACTTTCCAGGTAACACACCTGAGACTTCCCAAGTAACACATCTTGGAACAGACTTCCTTCCCAAGTGACACACCTGGGCACAGACTTCCAAAGTAACACACCTGAGCACAGACTTCAAAAGAAACACACCTGGGTACAGACTTTCCAAGTAACACACCTGGGCACAGACTTCAAAAGTAATACACCTGGGCACAGACTTCCTTCCCACGTAACACAACTGGGCACAGACTTCCTTCCCAAGTAACACAACTGAACACAGACTTCAAAAGTAATACACCTGGGTACTTCCTTCCAAAGTAACACACCTGGGCACGGCTTCCTTCCTAAGTAACACATCTGGGTACATACTTCCTTCCCAAGTAACACACCTGGATACAGACTTCCTTCCCAAGTAACACACCTGGGTACAGACTTCCTTCCCAAGTAACACACCTGGGTACAGACTTCCTTCCCAAGTAACACACCTGGGTACAGTTTTCCTTCCCAAGTAACACACCTGGGAACAGACTTCAAAAGTAACACACCTGGATACAGACTTTCCAAGTAACTCATTTGAGCACAGACTTCAAAAGTAACACACTTGAGCACAGACTTCAAAAGTAATACACCTGGGTACAGACTTTCCAAGTAACACACCTGAGCACAGACTTCAAAAGTAATACAACTGGGTACAGACTTTCCAAGTAACTCATTTGAGCACAGACTTCAAAAGTAACACACTTGAGCACAGACTTCCCAAGTAACACACCTGAGTATAGACTTCCCAAGTAACACACCTGGGCACAGACCTCAAAAGTAATACACCTGGACACAGACTTCCTTCCCAATTAACACACCTGGCCACAGACTTCCAAAGTAACACACCTGGGTACAGACTTTCCAAGTGACACACCTGGGCACAGACTTCCAAAGTAACACACCTGAGCACAGACTTCCAAAGTAACACATCTTGGAACAGACTTCCTTCCCAAGTGACACACC
Organism: Argopecten irradians; assembly: GCF_041381155.1. NCBI lineage: Eukaryota > Metazoa > Mollusca > Bivalvia > Pectinida > Pectinidae > Argopecten > Argopecten irradians. The sequence continues at coordinate 68,736,620 of NC_091136.1, read as the reverse complement.
TGGGCACAGACTTCCAAAGTAACACACCTGAGTACAGACTTTCCAGGTAACACACCTGAGACTTCCCAAGTAACACATCTTGGAACAGACTTCCTTCCCAAGTGACACACCTGGGCACAGACTTCCAAAGTAACACACCTGAGTACAGACTTTCCAGGTAACACACCTGAGTATAGACTTCCCAAGTAACACATCTGGGCCGACTTCTGAATGTCTTCAATTGATAATGAGCATAGCAAATTTTTACCATTCAATTCAGTTTTATCCTTAGCAACTGATTACAGGTTTGTGTCCTTAAAACTTCACAATTACTTATGTAATTGGAACACTTGAAGAAATCACTAAATGAAATATGGTGACAACATGCCAGAAGCTTGATGCAGGTCTAAATTCCCAGACAAACTTATCCACAGTCTACATATCACAATAGTAACTAGATAAGGACATTCAAGGTCAAGAGGTCTTTCTCCTCAGATCTCACAAGTCTTTTGTCTGCTAATTAGTTATCTACAGAGGTCAAGAAATGTCTATCTCACAGACTAGAATAGAGACTGAAGTACAAAGGTCATCTACAGTTACAGCAACTGTAACTGGGACTTGCGTAGCTTTAGACTCACAGAAAAATCTAACATTTCATTTATACACCAACCTTTGCCTCATGGGTGCTAAAAATGCCAAACCCACCAAAACATTGCCAAAATGTAAGACATATATCATTAAGCTTTGATACCAACTACATTCTCTATATCTATCACCTACAGTTGATGGATCAAGACAAAGACACTCCATATTTGGCCTTACAAACCAACTACATTGAAATCTGACTATGTAAAGTAGCCATTCTTGTCTATACCTGTATACCATGCAATAGACTCAGCTTTAATGTAATTTTCTCTTTAGTTTTCCCTGATGAAGTGTCATCTTTATATATTTTATACAAAATCATCATTTATTATACATAATACCTTGAGTATAGAGCTCCAATATAATGCTCTAGATCTCTGTTCAGTTTTCTCTGATGAAATGTTGACAGTGGGTTCATCAATTACAAATTCAATGATGATCAACTTAATTTTATGTGGAAGATAAAGACACGTACACAAGCCTTTAATATCATGTATGGTGAACAATATGCAAGTTCAAAATAACAATCAGATATCATCATAACATTACATGGTATATATATGTAACAGGGTGCAGGATTTACAATAAATTTAATAACTGCCTCTGCCAGGGATCAAACTCAGGACCTCTGGATTACTAGTCTGACGCTGAACCAATCGAGCAAAAGAGTTCTATTTAGCCGAGCAGTATATTGCGGCTAGTATTGACCAGGGTTACATACTCCCCCTTCAGGAAACAACTCGTCCTTGAGTTTCCAGGGGTCACAACGATTCCTTTGCAGGTATCGTGAAGTATCATTCCCGAGTCCCTACATGGGCGCCAATGTAACAGGGTGCAGGATTTACAATAAATTTTATATTTGCCTCTACCAACTAGGGATCAAACTCGGGACCTCTGGATTACTAGTCTGACGCTCAACCGATTGAGCTAAAGAGAAGTTCTCGCTAGCCGAGCGGTAAATTGCGGCTAGTATTGACCAGGGTTACATGTATGTCCAACAACAATTAATATGCACACAGGCTATCCCATGCATCCCTATCTAAACCTCTGCTCTCAGACTATCATATCAATTCACTTTCTAAAACTATCTCATCTCCAAAATTTTACTTATTTCAATATTACCAAATATGATACCAGACCTCCTAGTGTTCCTTTAACCATTGTCCAAAGCAAATTTTAATTCATATTCTATAATACATCTTTATGGTCATTCAGTAACAACCATGTCGATTGAAATCTATAACAAATAATTTTGATGATGACCCTCCAATAGTAGTCCTGCCATCAGTAATAATTTCCCCATCAGGACCCTCCATAGTAGTCCTACCGTAAAAAATAATTTCCCCATCAGGACCCTCCAACAATAGTCCTGTCATCAATAATTATTTCCCTATCAGGACCCTCCAATAATAGTCCTGTCATCAATAATTATTTCCCCATCAGGACCCTCCATAGTAGTCCTATCATCAATAATAATTTCCCCATCAGGACCCTCCATAGTAGTCCTACCGTCAATAATTATTTCCCTATCAGGACCCTCCAATAATAGTCCTGTCATCAATAATAATTTCCCCATCAGGACCCTCCATAGTAGTCCTACCGTCAATAATTATTTCCCCATCAGGACCTTCCAAAGTAGTCCTATCATAAATAATAATTTCCACATCAGGACCCTCAAATAATAGTCCTGTCATCAATAATAATTTCCCCATCAGGACCCTCCAATAATAGTCCTGTCATCAATAATAATTTCTCCATCAGGACCTTCCATAGTAGTCCAATAATTTCCACATCAAGACCCTCCAATAATAGTCCTGTTATCAATAATTATTTCCCCATCAGGACCCTCAATAGTAGTCCTACCGTCAACAATAATTTCCCCATCAGGACCCTCCAATAATAGTCCTATCATCAATAATAATTTCCCCGTCATGACCCTCCATAGTAGTCCTATCATCAATAATAATTTCCACATCAGGACCTTCCATAGTAGTCCTATCATCAATAATAATTTCCATATCAGGACCCTCCAATAATAGTCCTGTCATCAATAATTATTTCCCCATCAGAACCCTCCATAGTAGTCCTACCGTAAATAATAATTTCCCCATCAGGACCCTCCAATAATAGTCCTGTCATCAATAATTTTTCCCCATCAGGACCCTCCAATAATAGTCCTGTCATCAATTATTATTCCCCATCAGGACCCTCCATATTAGTCCTATCATCAATAATAATTTCCCCATCAGGACCCTCCATAGTAGTCCTACCATCAATAATTATTTCCCCATCAGGACCCTCCATAGTAGTCCTACCATCAATAATTATTTCCCCATCAGGACCCTCCATAGTAGTCCTACCATCAATAATTATTTCCCCATCAGGACCCTCCATAGTAGTTCTACCATCAATAATTATTTCCCCATCAGGACCCTCCATAGTAGTCCTACCATCAATAATTATTTCCCCATCAGGACCCTCCATAGTAGTCCTACCATCAATAATAATTTCCACATCAGGACCTTCCATAGTAGTCCTATCATCAATAATAATTTCCACATCAGGACCCTCCAATAATAGTCCTGTCATCAATAATAATTTCCCCATCAGGACCCTCCAATAATAGTCCTGTCATCAATAATAATTTCCCCATCAGGACCTCCAATAATAGTCCTATCATCAATAATAATTTCCCCATCAGGACCCTCCATAGTAGTCCTATCATCAATAATAATTTCCACATCAGGACCTTCCATAGTAGTCCTATCATCAATAATAATTTCCGCATCAGGACCCTCCAATAATAGTCCTGTCATCAATAATAATTTCCCCATCAGGACCCTCCAATAATAGTCCTATCATCAATAATAATTTCCCCATCAGGACCCTCCAATAAAAGTCCTGTCATCAATAATAATTTCCCCATCAGGACCCTCCAATAATAGTCCTGTCATCAATAATTATTTCCCCATCAGGACCTTCCAATAATAGTCCTATCATCAATAATAATTTCCCCATCAGGACCTTCCATAGTAGTCCTATCATCAATAATAATTTCCACATCAGGACCCTCCAATAATAGTCCTGTCATCAATAATTATTTCCCCATCAGGACCCTCCATAGTAGTCCTACCATCAATAATAATTTCCCCATCAGGACCCTCCAATAATAGTCCTATCATCAATAATAATTTCCACATCAGGACCCTCCAATAATAGTCCTGTCATCAATAATTATTTCCCCTTCAGGACCCTCCATAGTAGTCCTACTGTCAATAATGATTTCCCCATCAGGACCCTCCAATAATAGTCCTATCATCAATAATAATTTCCACATCAGGACCCTCCAATTATAGTCCTGTCATCAATAATTATTTCCCCATCAGGACCCTCCATAGTAGTCCTATCATCAATAATAATTTCCCCATCAGGACCCTCCATAGTAGTCCTATCATCAATAATAATTTCCCCGTCATGACCCTCCATAGTAGTCCTACCATCAATAATAATTTCCCCGTCATGACCCTCCATAGTAGTCCTATCATCAATAATAATTTCCCCGTCATGACCCTCCATAGTAGTCCTATCATCAATAATAATTTCCCCGTCATGACCCTCCATAGTAGTCCTACCATCAATAATAATTTCCACATCAGGACCTTCCATAGTAGTCCTATCATCAATAACCCACCCAATGTAAGCCCTGCCATCCACATTTGTAGCTCCTGTGACTTGGCTACAGAATATAACCTACCTTGTCTCTCATCTGTACACAAAACAACAAGCTAAATCAATTATCACTCTTATCATTAATGGGTTCTTCTTTTGTAAAAGTGTGTTAATTAATTAGCATTTTCTGGGAGAATAAAGTCTTGCCTCATCCTTTGGTTACAACATACACCTTCAAAAAAACATGTATTTAACCTATACAATACCCATGCATGACATCAAAACAAAAGCACACACTGACTTGTATCCATCAGAAAACGTAACTACCACCAGTTTTAACATGATATCAAATAAACACACAGTGACAACAAAACATAGGTATCTATGTTATACATCAAGCCTTGTATATACACAACATATTACGTATACCCATATGCTGTATTCACCTATAACTCTATCATAATGGTCAAAACCATTTAATTTATAAAGCTACACAACCCTACATTATAAAGTAACAGGAAAGGAGAAAATGTAGCGACCAGACTGGGACTCAAACCCAGTGCCTCTGAAAACTAGCCAGATGCTCTACCGATTGAGCCACCTGATCACTGATGATCGACCCATTCCAATCCTGTTGCATAAATTATATCTCATTCAGTATATATGTACATGTAAGCTACATTAAGTGTTTTCCACCATACGATAACAGGTATACCGTATTTATTCCATTAGAAACCCTGGGGGCATGACATTTAGAACACAAAATTTCTGACTCAAAAATGTGTAAGAAAAACCATATCAAATGCACCTGTACCACCAACAATGTTGTAAGTTCATTTTTGAAACACTGTTTAACAAAGAAGAGGCCCAGAGGGCCTGTATCGCTCACCTGGTTTGTGATGGCAAGAAATGTTCTGAATACAGATTCATTATTTCTTTAATGAAGGAATTTACTTATTAATTTCCCTATTGGGCCCCATTTTTTATGCTCAAGGGGGTCAGACCCAAAAGGAGAAGGTACGTTAAGACTCGAATATGGCCCCAAAATTAATTCTCCAGTAAAGAACAACATATTTTGCCATATAACTGTTGAATACATTTGCTAACACATTACATCCCGAAAATACCCCGCATGTGCCAATTATGTTCACTATGACGTCATCAACATGCAGTTTCCCGCCATTTTTCACAAAAATCTTTGAAAATCATACTTTTTGAGTGGTTTTCTCTAAAAATTAATGTGGCCGCCTTCGTGGAGCAAAAAGAGATTTTCACACGTTGTGTATCATGTATTTACATATATCCATGCAAAATATAAAGTTGCTCCAAGGTGGCGGCCAAATCCATTTCAAGACTTTTCTAACCTAAAGATGATGAATTTCTAGCAAAATTTGGCGAGAAGAGGATGGCGTCATAGGTGGAGCACATCATGTACATGGTTATAAAAAGTTATGTTTTGATATATGGCAAGTATGAGAGTATTTATTGATGTGAAATTGATGTGGATCAGAGTTAATGTTTTTCAGCCTGAAAAATTAAGGCCAAATACAGTGGACCCTCGATAATCCGGACACCTTCGTTCCTAGCCTAAACCGTCCGGATTATGAGTTTTCCGGACTGCCGAATTCCGTGTTCTTAGTCAATTAAATTGGCACGCAAGAGTTACTCCCCTTGACCTTGTAATCGATGATAGGCTTTTATGTACTATACGTGTATCATAATTAATACTTCGTTTGTTATGATTTATGTAGGTATTTTTATATCATTACGTTAAAAATATTGAATAAACGTATTTCTTCTTCAAAATACGAAACCTAAAGCCATTGTTAATTATGTACTATGTATGCATATAGCTACGTATCCCACTCTTGATCTATCGTACGACAAATTGCCTAACAAAGGATCAATATCATCTACGTTCTTGGCATAAAAAAAACTATGATAACAAATAGTTGTGAACATTTTATGAACTCATATTTTTAATGACCATTTCTACAAGTCTTTGCTTTCTGACTTACAGACGTTTGTAACGACCACGCGCCCGTTCACTTCTAACTTCGTGCATAATGTCATAAACGTGTAAATGGCATATGCCGTAGCCTTTATATCTTATACCATAGGCGATGAATTCGAATAGATTCACATACATTTAAAATTCGTATTAATTTTGTGAGTATTATCTCACTTTATTGTATCCGATACTCATAGCGATATATTCTGCATGCGAAACAAGTAAGGTATCTACAGCATACGTACCCGTACCCAATCTCAAACTGCATGTTTCAAAGCGTGTGGCTAAACATATATTGCGTATCTCAATAACAACACTGAAGTTTGATCTCCTATAGAAAACCAATGAACCGTTACATGACTGCATGTACCCATGTGAAAGGCGTTCAGGTAAACGCCCGTGGCTATAATCTGGCAGCCGTCGTTATGACAACACACTCAGTGTCAAGTGATTGTGTGTATTGTACACATGACTGTAGCTGGCCTTGGATTTTTTCGGCACGTGGCGACAACAAATTGTCCGGATTATTGCGGGAATTTATTAACGAAAATGACATTCCGTTCCCAAAATGGAGTTCCAGATTCGGAATACGAATTTCCGGACTAGTGAGTATAAATAACGTTACGGAAATCCGTTCCTTGACATTTCCGTTCGGATTGTGAGTTTTCCGGACTACCGGCGTACGAATTATCGCGGGTCCACTGTACTGGTCCTATCATATCTACTTCTTTATACAAACTCTGTTTCCTATCTCCAGACAATATTTCTGGCCAAATTTGGTTACAATCCATGCAGAACTCTATGACTAGTAGCAATTTAAAGGATTTTCCTCTATTTCCCCTTTGGGCTCCACCCCTCCTCCCCCAAGGGGGTCAGAACCAAAATATATACAAAGCCTGTTCCCCTTCCCCAAAGATGTTTTTGGCCAAATTTGGTTACAATCCATGCAGAACTCTATGACTGGTAGCAATTTAAAGGATTAACCTCTATTTCCCCTTATTGGGCCCCGCCCCTCCTGCCCCGGGTGGTCAGAGCCAAAATTTATACAAACTCTGTTCCCCTTCTTCCTAAGATGTTTCTTGCCAAATTTGGTAACAATCCATGCAGAAATCTATCACTAGTAGCGATTTTAAGAATTTAACTCAATTTCCCCTATTGGCCCCGCCCCTCCTCCCCCAAGGGGGTCAGAACCAAAATTTATACAAACTCTGTTCCTCTTTCCCCAAGGATGTTTCTGGTCAAATTTGGTAACAATCCATGCAGAACTCTATGACTAGTAGCAATTTAAAGGATTAACCTCTATTTCCCCTATTGGGCCCCGCGTCTCCTGCCCCCGGGGGGTCAGAGCTAAAATTTATACAAGTCTGTTCCCCTTTGATCAAGGATGTTTCTGGCCAAATTTGGTAACAATCTGTGCAGAATTCTATGACTAGTAACGTTTTAAAGACAAGAGATCCCAGAGGGATCTTGGCGCCCACCTAAGAATGATCTTTGTTTGACAAAGGAAAGAGGGATCTTTTCTCTGCTTTTCAAGCTTTTACTACATATTACTACACATGAAATTTGAGAAAGATCCCTTGACTACTTTCTGAGATATATAACAGTAACAAACTTCAATAATCAAAATCCAAGATGGCTACCTGTCTGCCATCTTGTTCACCGATCGGTCCTAAAATGAAATATGCACAGCTAGGGCCCTAAGGGAAACTGTACAATAAATTTGAGAAGAATTCTTTCAGTACTTTTTGAGAAATAGCGGTAACAAACTTTAAACTATCAAAATCCAAGATGACCGCCTGGCGGCCATCTTGTTGACCGATCGGTCCCAAAATGCAATATGCACAACTAGGGCCCGAGGGGAACCTACATATGAAATTTGATACAGATCCCTGGAGTACTTTCTGAGAAATAGTGGTAACAAGCTTTAACTATCAAAATCCAAGATGGCGGCCTGTCGGCCATCTTGTTCATCAATCGGTCCCAAAATGCAATATGCACAACTAAGCCCCTAGGGGAACCTGCACATGCAATTTGGGAGAGATCCCTTTAGTACTTTCTGAGAAATAGCTGTAACAAACTTCAATTGTCAAAATCCAAGATGGCGGCCTGTCGGCCATCTTGTTCATCGATCGGTCCCAAAATGAAATATGCACAGCTAGGGCCCTAAGGGAAACTGTACAATAAATTTGAGAAGAATTCTTTCGGTACTTTTTGAGAAATAGCGGTAACAAACTTTAAACTATCAAAATCCAAGATGACCGCCTGGCGGCCATCTTGTTGACCGATTGGTCCCAAAATGCAATATGCACAACTAGGGCCCTAAGGGAAACTGTACAATAAATTTGAGAAGAATTCTTTCGGCACTTTTTGAGAAATAGCGGTAACAAACTTTAAACTATCAAAATCCAAGATCTTGTTGACCGATCGGTCCCAAAATGCAATATGCACAACTAGGGCCCGAGGGGAACCTACATATGAAATTTGAAAAAGATCCCTTTTGTATTTTCTGAGAAATAGTGGTAACAAGAATTGTTAACGGATGGACGGACAGACAGAAGGACGGAAGGACGGACGGACCACGGACGAAAGGCGATTTGAATAGCCCACCATCTGATGATGGTGGTCTAAAAATTCTCTCTACTAGGTCGCAACCAGTTACCGTGATGTACCAGTTACCATCATTTCTGCCATCTTGTTAACCGATTGGTCCCAAAATGTAATATGCACAACTAGGCCCCTAGGGAAACTTACATGTGAAATTTGAGAAAGATCCCTTCAGTACATTCTGAGAAATAGCGGTAACAAACTTTTACTATCAAAATCAAAGATGGCTGCCCGGCGGCCATTTTGTTGACCGATTGGTCCCAAAATACAATATGCACAATTAGGGCCCTAGGGGAACCTACATATGAAATTTGAGAAAGATCCCTTCAGTACTTTCTGAGAAATAGTGGTAACAAGAATTGTTAAAACGGTAGGACTGAAGGATGGACGGACGGAAGGACGGACCACGGACAAAAAGCAATTTGAATAGCCCACCATCTGTTGATGGTGGGCTAAAAATTTTGACGGTCGGACGGACGGACACTGCGCCATGACATAATAAAAAGAATAATTGGTCTTGGTGTTTGAAAACAATTTCACTTGATCATGAACATTGTATCATTTAATTTAGTTGAGCTCGATAACTTGCTGACATGTGCATAGAAAACTTGTGATGGGATAGTGCCCTTGCCTTCGGCTCGGACACTATTCCATTCCTCAACAATAACTATGAGGCAATAGTGCCCTCTCAAGCAGGCCATCATAGATAAATATAACATGCTACATAAACATATAAAAGTGTTCTTTGGGGATATGTCTTATGATAATGGTAATGCCGTCAAAACGACAGTTTTATACATGATATCTAAATGACAGTTGTATCTGGTAATATATATTGGTTCCCCTTGGAATCAATAAATATTTCTCTAAGTTTATAGACTAAGAACTGATTCTTGTATCAGAGTGCAGGACTTTTAATAAATTTAATCATTGTCTCCGCCAGGGATGGAACTCATGACCTCTGGATTAGCTGTGGACTAGCTATATAGTCCGACGCTTAATAAATCAGACAAAAGAACAAGATATCCCAGAGGGATCTTGGCACCCACCAAAGAATGATCTATGTCTGACAATGGAAAGTGGGATCTTTTCCCTGCTTTTCAAACTTTTTCAAAAATGCTACATATGAAATTTAAGACATATCGCTTCATTACTTTCTGAGAAACAGTGGTGAAATCCAAGATGGCGGCCAGTTGGCCATCTTGTTGACTGATCAGTCCCAAAGGTACTATGCACAACTAAAGCCCAAGGGGAACCTATGCAATGAATTTGAGAGATATCCCTTCAGTAATTTCTGACAAATAGCGGAAACTATCAAAATCCAAGATGGCGGCCAGGTGGCCATCTTGTTGACCGATAAGTCCCAAAATGCAATATGCACAACTAGGGCCCTAGGGAAACCTACATGTGAAATTTGAGAATGATCCCTTCAGTACTTTCTGAGAAATAGCGGTAACAAACTTTAGTTATCTAAATCCAAGATGGTGGGCTGTCGGCCATCTTGTTGACCCCTCAGTCCTAAAATCACAACTAAGCCCCTAGGGGAACCTACGTATGGAATTTGAGAGAGATCCCTTCAACACTTTCTGAGAAATAGTGGTAACAAACTTCAACTACCAAAATCCAAGATGGCGGCCAGTCAGCCATCTTGTTGACCGATCAGTTTCAAATTGCAATATGCACAACTAGGGCCCTAGGGGAACCTACATATGAAATTTGAGAAAGATCCCTTCAGTACTTTCTGAGAAATAGCGGTAACAAACTTTAACTATCAAAATCAAAGATAGCCGCTGGACGCCATCTTGTAGACCGATCAGTCTCAAATTGCAATATGCACAACTAGGACCTTAGGGGAACCTACATATGAAATTTGAGAAAGATCCCTTCGGTACTTTCTGAGAAATAGCGGTAACAAACTTTAACTACCAAAATCCAAGATGGCCGACAACCCGCCTATCAGTCCCAAAATCTTTTATGCACAACTAGAGGCTAAGGGGAACCTACATATGGTATTTGAGAGAGATCCCTTTAATACTTTCTGAGAAATAGTGGTAACAAACTTCAACTACCAAAATCCAAGATGGCGGGTTGTCGGCCATCTTGTAGACCTATCAGTCCCGAAATCTTTTATGCACAACTAGAGGCTTAGGGCAACCTACATATGGAATTTGAGAGAGATCCCTTCAATACTTTCTGAGAAATAGTGGTAACAAACTTCAACTACCAAAATCCAAAATGGCGGCTGGTCGGCCATCTAGTTGACCGATCAGTTTCAAATTGCAATATGCACAACTACGGCCCTAGGGAAACCGACATGAAATTTGAGAAAGATCCCTTCAGTACTTTCTGAGAAATAGCGGTAACATACTTTAACTACCAAAATCCAAGATGGCCGACAACCCGCCTATCAGTCCCAAAATCTTTTATGCACAACTAGAGGCTAAGGGGAACCTACATATGGAATTTGAGAGAGATCCCTTTAATACTTTCTGAGAAATAGTGGTAACAAACTTCAACTACCAAAATCCAAGATGGCGGGTTGTCGGCCATCTTGTAGACCTATCAGTCCCGAAATCTTTTATGCACAACTAGAGGCTTAGGGCAACCTACATATGGAATTTGAGAGAGATCCCTTCAATACTTTCTGAGAAATAGTGGTAACAAACTTCAACTACCAAAATCCAAAATGGCGGCTGGTCGGCCATCTAGTTGACCGATCAGTCTCAAATTGCAATATGCACAACTAGGGCCCTAGGGAAACCGACATATAAAATTTGAGAAAGATCCCTTCAGTACTTTCTGAGAAATAGCGGTAACATACTTTAACTATCAAAATCCAAGATGGCCGCCTGGCGGCCATCTTGTTGACGGATCGGTCCCAAAATGCAATATGCACAACTAGGGCCCCGAGAGGAACCTACATATGAAATTTGAAAAAGATCCCTTTTGTACTTTCTGAGAAATAGCGGTAACAAGAATTGTTTACGGATGGACGGAAGGATGGAAGGACAGACGGACCACGGACGAAAGGCGATTTGAATAGCCCACCATCTGGTGATGGTGGTCTAAAAATTCTCTCTACTAGGTCGCAACCAGTTACCGTGATGTACCAGTTACCATCATTTCTGCGCACGCTCTATCACCCGCACATTTTTTTTTTTAATTTTTTGGACAGCTTAGTAACGTAGTAACATGCAAGTGTTCATTCAAGAAAAATGTTCATTTGCAACTGACATCGCTAACAAATCTACGCTTTCCTTTTGAAAGTTTGTAACGTTCAATCACTGCAGGGGATAGATTGAAATCATGACTTACTTACATATTAAACCTGAAATTTCATGAAATGGTAATTTGTTTTGTGTGTCAATCGTTTTCAAAAATCGTCTGCATCAAAGTAGGTCAAAGTATGCAAAATCATGGGTATACGGCAAGTTAGCGATCGGGCATGGATGGACAGGATCGTAAAACAGAAGATAGTTTTTACCTGGTGCATACGTCTTGTGTTTACTTTTTTACAAACAAAATAAATTTGTATGTATTTATTGAATTTCTGTTAAGTTTAAGGTCGTCAACACCTTTGCTTGTCTATTCTACTCCAGCCCAGAGTTGAACACTGCTTTTAGTGATCTAGTAGTCAAGTATCTTGGACTAAAGATAATTCATGTCCATTTTCAACACCTTCTGTGTGTTAGTTTTGACAAAATTCTTAAAAACCCTTGAAAAAATCCTGGTAACTGGTCGCGACCCATTAGCCTAGAGGTATATTATCAATTGTCAGTAGTATGGACCAGGGTTACATACTATGTTTTTCTAATAAGTATTATTCTATTCAGCAAATCACAACTACATTATTATTTACATACCATTAATTAAATAAATCAGAAAATTGACAACTTCAAACTTATTTATGACAAACAACAACCCATGTAATTAATCAACAAATAAACAATTTGGTTGGTGACTAATACCAGTAGGCCTACAATACAGATCACCAGGCAGTATAAAACTAGACCTGTTGACAACCTGTTTTGTTTGGTGGGCATGTTTACATTTTTCGTACTCTGACAAGGTGCATTTGCAAATAGTTCCACAAAAATTTTAATAAAAATAAGCATAATACAAATACCAATCTATGGTAACATGCCTGTTATAACGACACAGTGCCCATAATGATGTGTCAACACACTCGGGGCAAACTGACAGTTTATCAGCTGTTCACAATCTGCACAGAGACAACGCCTTTCTTGCACTAAGACACGCCACATTTGCGTGTCAACAATCAAAATCAAACTTCGACTTACTTCTCGTCCAGTTGGCACATGTTTAGCTAGTTTCACTTTTGCAAAATTGCCTTTGCCGATGGTCTTGATCAGCCGGTATTTGCCGATGTGAGGCTCGTCAGCGGTTCGACTTCTCGACGACGTGATACGGGGGTTTGCATTGTCATCTTTAGACTGCAACACATGTAAATTGGTATTCATAACATTCATATTGCATCAATTAACACTTTAAAATATGTGCACAAAACATCGAGACTATATACTTACATGGTGATCGACTGTCACAGATTCATGCACGGTTTGGAGAGGTGCTCGGGTCGACATGTTGAATATAATTACTCGAGATGAACAGGTAGATGCGACGGAAATTGACGTTTCCTGGGGCTGAGCGAGAGCATAGATCTTGTTATAGAAGATCCGGCTTAAAACAATACCCTCATTCAACGGAAAACGACGTCAATCTACACAAACCGACCCGCACACCGGTGTTTTCCGACAAATATTGGGGTCATTCAAGGCACCGAACCTCTCTATCAGTGCCCTTGGGTCCCTGGAAAATGGCCTACTTATAATGAATTTGGGCCAATTCTCCATTTACACGGGACTATACGGGTGACCCATTGTCATTTCTGAAGAAATTGCAATCACAAAGTCCTCCCAAACGTTCTGATGATGACACATAAACACAAAATAAATCCCCTCTGTCAAGTAACCAAAATGGCCGACTTCTCCTTTCCACGCCAAATTCCGAGAGTCGTGCGCACCTTAGCCAGTTATTCGTGTTTTTCATTGGAGGAAAGCATTTGCTATGACATCATCGAACCCTAAACAGCTGAGAGCACTGGAAAATTAGTTAACTGGATAAAAATACTAAATATAACTTTCTTGCTTAGTCAAGTTCCTAAAATGCGTGTTTCTTTATTATATTTAATTTAGTTAATTATTATTCTAGATAAGACACACACGTACAGTAACGTTAGTACATAGGCCTAATAATTATTGACTTATTCATTCTTCATAACACCATCAAAATAGCTATTATTTTATATCTAAGTTTCATTTTAAAAACGAAAACATGAATAATCAACTTTTGCTTATATTGTTGCTTTTGAATTTTTTTATTATTTTTCTTAACAAAATCTGATAAGGATCATATGCATATTGTATGTACATTTAAATCTCTGATGTGGATGTACTTGTAAAATACACACTATACTAGCTTACTATATAGAATAATTACAGTAATTTGATTGAGTTAATGTCATTCATGTATAAAATAATCGTTATGATCTCACAATATACGCACAGGTAGTATTATAATTAGGTGACGTACAATTTTGTACCCGTATACCAAGGATTTATAAGTGAGATCATATACGTCCTTGTGTATACATACACAATAATACATGTTCAATGTATGTGTACATGTGACGTAACTTATAATAACTTTTGAACATTCATTACTGTTATTATTTATAATTTTGTTTGTACACAAAGTTAAAGGACATACATGTGAATTAGCTCAACTGTCTGATGATTTGATAAAAAAATAAACGACCGAAAAGTGATTAGGCCCACTACCTTTCCGAAACAAAACAAAAACCTTAAAGGATTTGTGCAGCCAAATTTGTTTTGATATCATGTCAGAATATTACGGTGCGGACATGAAATAAATAAAATTGTTGCGTGTGAACGCAAAAGCTTTTCGTGTGAACGCAATTATTATTGCGTGCAAACGCGATAATTATTGCGTGGTAACGCAAAACTATTGCGTGTGAACTAAAAAAATTATTGCTTGCGAACGCAATTATTATTGCGTGTTAACGCAAAAGTAATGCGTGTGAACTCAAAAAATTATTGCGTGCGAACGCAATATTATAATTGCGTGTGAACGCATCACACGCAACAATTTTTTTTTATTTTTCATGTCTTTACCTTTCCCAGCCACCTTAGAATATTGCTGTAGATGAATGAAAAATTAAGTCCCACCCAACGAATCGCCTAGCTTTTAGCGCTATCGGTTGGTTTTGGTCGTGATTTACGGGTAGTGTCGACTACCGTTCAGAGATAATGATCGATGCTAGGCGGTCACGTGGTCTTGTGATGTCAGAGTAGTCCGCGGCTATACAAGGCCCCGATTTCTCGAAACAAACTTAAGGCCAAACTAACTTAAGTTTAAGTTTTTATATAAATTACATAAGGAGAAAAAACTTAAGCTTTGACTTAAGTTTGCACTTAAATTTCGAGAAATCGGAGCCATGTAAGCCTAGTACTATACATGTATACATCATATGTACGTAAACCAGTGGCGTAGGAAGATGAAATGTAATGGGGTAGGGGGGGTAGGGGGGTAGGGGGGGGGTGCAAAGATCCTCAATATTTTGTAACCCTCCCCCCCCCCTCGCCCCGCAACCTCAGGGGGAGATTAATTCTTTAATTCACAACACAACCATATATATATTTTTTATCTATCATTAGATACAATCCTTGTACACATTTATAGACAGTGACGTCGCTAAAAGGAAATTAATGAATACGCAGTGCGCGAGATTTTGGTGTTTGAGGGTCTGGGGGTCTCCACGGGAAAAAAGTTTCGATTTAGAATGGCTGTAATGAGTTTTACGATGTATTTTGATCAATTTACGAGCGCCCAAAGGCGCGAGATTTTGATGTTTGGGGGTCCGATGTCTCCCCCGGGTAAAAATTTTACGATTAAGAATGGCTGAGATGAGTTTTACGATGCATTTTGATCAATTTGCGAGCGCCCAAAGGCGCGAGATTTTGGTGTTTTAGGGGGTCCGAGGGTCTAGCTCTCCCGGGTAAAAATAATACGACTTAGAATGGCTGAGAATGGCTGAAAAGACGTATTTACCCCCTCCCCCCTCTCGCTTCCTACGCCCCTATAAACGTTAGATTTACAACGCTTTTTTTTCTCGAGTAAATGGTTATTCTAGTTTTATGATATAGATTTAAATTCACTATATTAAAATTATACTCAATTCTAAAAATAGTATATTCATTGTCGATCCTTTTGTATATCATAAATAGTATAATATATGAACATTTATCGTATAATCCAAAAAGAAACCACATAAAGTGTTAAAATGATGAAAAATGAAATTACTTGTATACAGCATTATAAATATATATAATATTTTGTACCTTTTTAAAAATATACTTATTGATATTTAAATAAGAATATTGTGTATGGTAATGCTGTAACCCCCGTGAATGACTATATATATACATGTAGATTCGAAACAGTGAAGAAATACATGCTTAGAATTCTTACTAATACCATAAGTATTTAGCACGCTGGTAAGTCAAAGACCCACTATAGACTATTATAATACTAGTAAAGCCGCCGCGCAAAATTAACAATCGGAATGCATCGTGGTTTATTCTAAGGTTTTAATGAGGGGTGGACCCCTCATTTTGCGCGGCGGCTTTAAGGTATTATATTAGTCTATAGTGGGTCTTTGACTTACCAGCGTGCTAAATACCTATGCTTATACCTTAGAAATACGGAAGATTGAAGTTAACCAACGTTACTGAACTGCACGGCCATATAACTTATTCATAAGTTGTATATTCCAGCAGCGAGCTCCGACCTATTTAACTTTTATTTTCATTATTCTTTTCTTTATATTTTTGTGGATTTGATTGTATTCAATATCCTCTAACGGGGGAAATAAAGCTTGATGATGATGATGGAAGATTGCTATATGCCACGATTCCGTTATTACATTACTTGACTGGAGTAACTATTAAGATTAAACCTTTAGTTGAAATAGTTCTTAAAACCATTTTTGTTTCTGAATAAGTCAACTTCCATTAATGTTTTACCTGTGTACGACATACATATATGTAATATATATATTCCTAAGCATGATCAGGGATATTTTATTTCGATTTGCTTTTACATCTTCATTTTAAAAATGGAGGTGTCAATACAAAACCTAGAGCATAGATGTATGGAGTTTCCACAATTCAAATCACAATCCAATTAACGGATGTCCCAACCTACTTGACAGTAAGACAATAGGAAATACCCGATATAGTCCACGGAATAGCAAACCGCGGCCAGGTAATTACAGGTGAGTTCGATGAAAGGCGTTGTGTACAGGTAAACAACATCCTGGTCCAGGTAATTTTTTTTTTTGTATTTCTTTTTTGTATTTTTTCTATTTTTGAAGAGATTTTACATGGGTACAAAAAGCATTTATATATGATATTCAATATTCATTATTTTAAATCGTAATATTCATTTATAAACTTTGAACTTCTCTAATACTGTAAACCAAGTTATTTACAAGGGCTGCTAGATACAGTGCACTCTCAAGGTGTTCATTGAAAAAAACAAAGTTTACTCTCTCTGTAGATATGTATATATGCATTATATATATTAATTAGTTATTATATGTTTTCACATATATATAATACTCGACTGAATTATATCAAATCTGAAAAAAAACTAGTTGCCGTGTAGACAAAGTGGTTTACAGTACCAGGTATTCCCTATACAATATGATAGTAATTTTCTTGAGTTTTAATTGAACGATTAATGACAGAAATTTGCAAGTTGCACCCTTTTAGAAAAGCAAAAGAAGAGATTAAGTAAAAAAGAAGAATAGTAGAAAGAACTGAGAGAAAGAAGAAGTGGCAATGGACTGACAAGGCTCATTATTCTCAATGAGATTGATAAAATAATATGTAAAAAGATTAGATACCACACCAAGATCATGCAAAAAAGCAATTAAAGTATATTAAGAGAAAAAGTTTAAAAAATGACATTATTCTAAAAAACTTTCCCATTTTCTCCACACATTGACAAATTTCATAATATGTGTTTCACCCTTGGTGGTTGCAATGTATTTTTCAGTCCTGTACATATCCTTCAAATGATTTTTAAACGCATTCATTGATAAACCAATTTGGAGACATCTAGCACTGTAAATATATTGCTTTAGTACTAAAATGACAACATTATTTGTATAATTTTTACAATTAGAGAGTCCAAAAATGAAAGATTCCTTATTAAACGTAAATGGAATTAAAAGCATCTCTAATATGGATTCAAAATTTGATAGGAATAACTGAACATTTTCATGGTCCCATAATGTATGAACTATAGTCTTAATTTCAGTTTTACACTGATGTAAGGAGTGTCTACAAGGCCTATTTTAAACAGATATGAATTTGTGGTTAAAATATACTGATTAATTCTAAACTGAAGCCACTGCAATTTTGTGCTTCTGGTACTGATAAAAGGAATAATGTATTTTTGTCTCCATTTTTGATTGTCAAAACCAAAAATATCATCCCATTTTTTTCTTCCTGTAGCAACAGTAGTATTCTGGCAAAGTGCCTTATAAAAATCACTTGCTCCTTTTTTATGCTTAACAAATATTTCTAAGTTTTTTGGGATGAATGGGTAATTTAAAATCCTATTGGAAATTTCCTCTGATGAGAAAGTTTTTTTAATGGCATTGATTACACCTTGATATGTAAGAAAATCTATATACATATTAAATTTCTGATTAAACTCATATAGACTGTAAAACTCAACATTTTCTCTATTTTTTACCATATCATTCAGGACTACAACACCCTTCTGAAGCCATTCTTTATAAAAAAAGTTTTATTGTTAATTTTTATTGATTTATTATGCCAAATAGGAACTTTAAGAACATTATCTTTTTTCTTTTTAATATTTTCAGACTTTAAAGTAAGTTTACACCAACTTTTGAAAACATCTTTCCAAAACAGGTTTTACAGTTTTGTTGACATTTTGAAATATAATCACTACCACAATGCGCTAATATGTTTTCATTACCAAACCTTTTAAAGTACAAGCTCCATTTTCCCTCTGATGGGGCCGCGGTGGCCGAGTGGTTAAGATGTCCCGACATATTACCACAAGCCCTCCACCTCTGGGATGCGGGTTCGAATCCCATGTGGGGCAGTTGCCAGGTACTGACCGCTGGCCGGTGGTTTTTCTCCGGGTACTCCGGCTTTCCTCCACCAACAAACCTGGCACGTCCTTACATGACCCTGGCTGTTAATAGGACGTAAAACTAAACAAACCAAACCAAATTCCCTCTGATGTGTACAACCTACATATCCATGTTAGTTTCAGGGAGTCAATAAAGGATTCTAAATGAATCATTTTAAGTCCACCCTTATGAAAACTTTTAATAGTTATATCTCTTTTTATCTTTTCAGATTTACCATTCCATAAAAAGTTATAGAGTTCTGTATTCATTTTTAAAAAAAATAGGCTATCCGGATTTGGCAATGCTATGAATAGGTGATTAAATTGAGATATCAGAAGAGACTTGATAATATGTCAGGGGGTGGGGGTGAGGGGGGCAGGGGGGTAACTGCCCCCTCCCCCGCATAAAACTGAACTATATAAAATATCAAATTCTTACCGTTCATTATTTTTTTTTACATAAAACATGTGAAGGTCTTTCTGACGGAAATTTATAGGGCAAGTCCACAAGTTGTGAATTTGACGTCTTGTGAGCGGTACGGTATATATTAAGAATGTTAGTTATGTTTGTTTTAGACAAAAATAATAAGTAAATGCATGTATACGCTTAATAAAATTGGAAACCTACAAAAAAGTATAGAAAACTGTGCCCAAGTGATTTTCGGAGGCAGTGCTCCACTATGACACATAGGGACCAATTCGTACCCGGCCGAAAGGTATAGTAGCTATAGGCCGGGTACGAATTCGTTCTACCCCGAACCCCCCAAACACCAAAATCTCGCGCTTTCGGGCGCTCGCAAAATCATCAAAATACATCGTAAACCTCATCTTAGCCATTCTAAATCGTAATATTTTTTCCTTGGTCGACCTCCCAGACCCCAAAATCTCGCGCCTTTGGCGCTCACACACTAATTTGGCTAATTTGCGTATTCGTTAATTTCCTTTTAGCGACCCCACTGTCTAAAAATGTGTACATGGATTATATTTAATGATATATGAAAAAGTATATATGGTTGTGTGTTGAATTAATCTCCTCTTGTAGGTGCGGCGCGGGGGGGGGGGGGGGGGGGGGATTGAGGACCTTTGCTGCCCCCCCCCCCCCCCATTACGTTTCATCTTCCTATGCCACTGTATGTATTTTGCCAACAGGTGTGAGATTTCTTCTCTTCCAGGTATTTATCAAAGATTTAAGTTTAACTAATTTTTTATCATAGTTTAGTCTGGGGATTCTATGTAAATCAACACTAAAGTCTATACCTAAAACTGTAAATTTTGTTATACCCCATTGCAAATTCCATTCTGGGAAATATATATCATCACTATATTTTTTACTACCAATCCACACAACTTGTGTTTTGCTTTTCTTTATTTTCAGACCAGATATTTTTGCAAAGTTATTAAGCTCGTTCACAGATTCCTTCAAAGATATTTTCCTACCGTCTAAAATAAGGGAAGTATCATCCGCATATTGGGAAAGAACTATTGGAATACTCTCTATATTTATACCTTTGATATTCTTATTCTTTCTAATTCTAATCGCAAGTATTTCGACACATGAAATAAATATATAGGGAGCAATGGGGTCACCCTGACGACAGCCTCTTTTGACTCCAAAGAAGTTCGAAAGATTTCCACCTTGATTTATATAAGAAAGTGCATTAGAGTGCAAACTTTTATCCAATTACAAATATCAGGACCAAAATTAAAACAAGAGGCCCAGAGGGCCTGTATCGCTCACCTGGTTTGTAATGCCAAGTAATGTTCTGAATACAGGTTCATTGTTTCTTTTCTGAAGGAATTTGAATATTTACCTCTAAATCCCTATTGGGCCCCACCCCTCCTGCCCCCAGGGGATCAGAGCCAATATTTATACAAGTTCTGTTCCCCTTCCTCCAAGGATGTTTGTGGTCAAAATTGGTCACAATCCAAGCAGAACTCTAGGACAAGTAGCGATTTATAGGATTAACCTCTATTTCCCCTATTGGGCCCCATCCGTCCTGTCCCTGGGGGTCAGAGCCAAAATTTATACAAGTTCTGTTTTCCTTCCCCAAAGGATGTTTGTAGCTAAATTTGGTTACAATCCATGCAGAACTCTATGACTAGTAGCGATTTAAAGGATTAACCTCTATTTCCCTTATTGGGCCCCACCCTCCTGCCCCTAGGGAGTCAGAGCCAAAATTTATACAAGTTCTGTTCTCTTTCCCCCAAGTATGTTTGTGGCTAAAATTGGTTACATTCTATACAGAACTCTATGACTTGTAGCGATTTAAAGGATTAACCTCTATTTCCCTTATTGGGCCCCACCCTCCTGTCCCCAGGGAGTCAGAGCCAAAATTTATACAAGTTCTGTTCCCCTTCCCCCAAGGATGTTTGTGGCCAAATTTGGTTACATTCCATGCAGAACTCTAGGACAAGTAGCGATTTATAGGATTAACCTCTATTTCCCCTATTGGGCCCGCCCCTCCTGCCCTTGGGGGTCAGAGCCACAATTACAGAGCCAAAATTAATACTAGTTCTGTTCCCCTTCCCCCAAGGATGTTTGTGGCCAAATTTGGTTACAATCCATGCAGAACTCTAAGACAAGTAGCGATGTATAGGATTTACCTCTATTTCCCTTATTGGGCCCCGCCCCTCCTGCCCCAAGGGAGTCAGAGCCAAAATTTATACAAGTTCTGTTCTCTTTCCCCCAAGTATGTTTGTGGCTAAAATTGGTTACATTCTATACAGAACTCTATGACTAGTAGCGATTTAAAGGATTTACCTCTATTTCCCTTATTGTGCCCCTCCCCTCCTGCCCCCAGGGAGTCAGAGCCAAAATTTATACAAGTTCTGTTCTCTTTCCCCCAAGTATGTTTGTGGCTAAAATTGGTTACATTCTATGAAGAACTCAAGGACAAGTAGCGATTTATAGGATTTACCTCTATTTCCCCTATTGGGCCCCGCCCCTCCTGTCCCCGAGTGGTCAGAGCCAAAATTTATACAAGTTCTGTTCCCCTTCCCCCAAGGATGTTTGTGGCCAAATTTGGTTACAATCCATGCAGAACTCTTAAGACAATAGCGATTTATAGGATTTACCTCTATTTCCCTTATTGGGACCCGCCCCTCCTGCCCCAAGGGAGTCAGAGCCAAAATTTAAATAAGTTCTGTTCTCTTTCCCCCCAAGTATGTTTGTGGCTAAAATTGGTTACATTATATACAGAACTCTATGACTAGTAGCGATTTAAAGGATTAACCTCTATTTCCCTTATTGGGCCCCATCCTCCTGTCCCCAGGGAGTCAGAGCCAAAATTTATACAAGTTCTGTTCCCCTTCCCCCAAGGATGTTTGTGGCCAAATTTGGTTACATTCCATGCAGAACTCTAGGACATGTAGCGATTTATAGGATTAACCTCTATTTCCCCTATTGGGCCCGCCCCTCCTGCCCTTGGGGGTCAGAGCCAAAATTACAGAGCCAAAATTAATACTAGTTCTGTTCCCCTTCCCCCAAGGATGTTTGTGGCCAAATTTGGTTACAATCCATGCAGAACTCTAAGACAAGTAGCGATTTATAGGATTTACCTCTATTTCCCTTATTGGGCCCCGCCCTTCCTGCCCCAAGGGAGTCAGAGCCAAAATTTATACAAGTTCTGTTCTCTTTCCCCCAAGTATGTTTGTGGCTAAAATTGGTTACATTCTATACAGAACTCTATGACTAGTAGCGATTTAAAGGATTTACCTCTATTTCCCTTACTGTGCCCCTCCCCTCCTGCCCCCAGGGAGTCAGAGCCAAAATTTATACAAGTTCTGTTCTCTTTCCCCCAAGTATGTTTGTGGCTAAAATTGGTTACATTCTATGAAGAACTCAAGGACAAGTAGCGATTTATAGGATTAACCTCTATTTCCCCTATTGGGCCCCGCCCCTCCTGTCCCCGAGTGGTCAGAGCCAAAATTTATACAAGTTCTGTTCCCCTTCCCCCAAGGATGTTTGTGGCCAAATTTGGTTACAATCCATGCAGAACTCTTAAGACAATAGCGATTTATAGGATTTACCTCTATTTCCCTTATTGGGACCCGCCCCTCCTGCCCCAAGGGAGTCAGAGCCAAAATTTAAATAAGTTCTGTTCTCTTTCCCCCCAAGTATGTTTGTGGCTAAAATTGGTTACATTATATACAGAACTCTATGACTAGTAGCGATTTAAAGGATTAACCTCTATTTCCCTTATTGGGCCCCATCCTCCTGTCCCCAGGGAGTCAGAGCCAAAATTTATACAAGTTCTGTTCCCCTTCCCCCAAGGATGTTTGTGGCCAAATTTGGTTACATTCCATGCAGAACTCTAGGACATGTAGCGATTTATAGGATTAACCTCTATTTCCCCTATTGGGCCCGCCCCTCCTGCCCTTGGGGGTCAGAGCCAAAATTACAGAGCCAAAATTAATACTAGTTCTGTTCCCCTTCCCCCAAGGATGTTTGTGGCCAAATTTGGTTACAATCCATGCAGAACTCTAAGACAAGTAGCGATTTATAGGATTTACCTCTATTTCCCTTATTGGGCCCCGCCCTTCCTGCCCCAAGGGAGTCAGAGCCAAAATTTATACAAGTTCTGTTCTCTTTCCCCCAAGTATGTTTGTGGCTAAAATTGGTTACATTCTATACAGAACTCTATGACTAGTAGCGATTTAAAGGATTTACCTCTATTTCCCTTACTGTGCCCCTCCCCTCCTGCCCCCAGGGAGTCAGAGCCAAAATTTATACAAGTTCTGTTCTCTTTCCCCCAAGTATGTTTGTGGCTAAAATTGGTTACATTCTATGAAGAACTCAAGGACAAGTAGCGATTTATAGGATTAACCTCTATTTCCCCTATTGGGCCCCGCCCCTCCTGTCCCCGAGTGGTCAGAGCCAAAATTTATACAAGTTCTGTTCCCCTTCCCCCAAGGATATTTGTGGCCAAATTTGGTTACATTCCATGCAGAACTCTAGGACAAGTAGCGATTTATAGGATTAACCTTTATTTCCCCTATTGGGCCTGCCCCTCCTGCCCTTGGGGGTCAGAGCCAAAATTAATACAAGTTCTGTTCCCCTTCCCCCAAGGATGTTTGTGGCCAAATTTGGTTACAATCCATGCAGAACTCTAAGACAAGTAGCGATTTAAAGGATTAACCTCTATTTCCCTTATTGGGCCCCACCCTCCTGTCCCCAGGGAGTCAGAGCCAAAATTTATACAAGTTCTGTTCCCCTTCCCCCAAGGATGTTTGTGGCCAAATTTGGTTACATTCCATGCAGAACTCTAGGACATGTAGCGATTTATAGGATTAACCTCTATTTCCCCTATTGGGCCCGCCCCTCCTGCCCTTGGGGGTCAGAGCCAAAATTACAGAGCCAAAATTAATACTAGTTCTGTTCCCCTTCCCCCAAGGATGTTTGTGGCCAAATTTGGTTACAATCCATGCAGAACTCTAAGACAAGTAGCGATTTATAGGATTTACCTCTATTTCCCTTATTGTGCCCCTCCTGCCCCAAGGGAGTCAGAGCCAAAATTTATACAAGTTCTGTTCTCTTTCCCCCAAGTATGTTTGTGGCTAAAATTGGTTACATTCTATACAGAACTCTATGACTAGTAGCGATTTAAAGGATTTACCTCTATTTCCCTTATTGGGCCCCTCCCCTCCTGCCCCCAGGGAGTCAGAGCCAAAATTTATACAAGTTCTGTTCTCTTTCCCCCAAGTATGTTTGTGGCTAAAATTGGTTACATTCTATGAAGAACTCTAGGACAAGTAGCGATTTATAGGATTAACCTCTATTTCCCCTATTGGGCCCCGCCCCTCCTGTCCCCGGGGGGGTCAGAGCCAAAATTTATACAAGTTCTGTTCCCCTTCCCCAAAGGATGTTTGTAGCTAAATTTGGTTACAATCCATGCAGAACTCTATGACTAGTAGCGATTTAAAGGATTAACCTCTATTTCCCTTATTGGGCCCCACCCTCCTGCCCCTAGGGGGTCAGAGCCAAAATTTATACAAGTTCTGTTCTCTTTCCCCCAGGTATGTTTGTGGCTAAAATTGGTTACATTCTATGAAGAACTCTAGGACAAGTAGCGATTTATAGGATTAACCTCTATTTCCCCTATTGGGCCCCGCCCCTCCTGTCCCCGGGGAGTCAGAGCCAAAATTTATACAAGTTCTGTTCCCCTTCCCCCAAGGATGTTTGTGGCCAAATTTGGTTAGAATCCATGTAGAACTCTATGACTAGTAGCGATTTAAAGGATTAACCTCTATTTCCCCTATTGGGCCCCGCCCCTCCTGCCCCCGGGGGGTCAGAGCCAAAATTTATACAAGTTCTGGTCTGCTTCCCCCAAGGATATTTGTGGCCAAATTTGGTTACAATCCATGCAGAACTTTATGACTAGTAGCGATTTAAAGGAAATGTTGACGGACAGACGGACGGACGGACGGACAACGGACGCCGCGCCATGACACAAGCTCACCGGCCCTTTGGGCCAGGTGAGCTAAAAAGAGAGATTTCCAACTAACAGAATCAAAAGCCTTTTCAAAATCTATAATAAAAAGCATACCAGGTATATTAATACCTTCTGCAAATTCCATAATGTCATAGATCAATCTAGTATTTTCACATATATACCTACCTGCAATAAAACCTGTCTGATCTCTACTTATCAATTTGTTTACAAAAAATTTCAACCTACATGCAATTGAGCCAGATGCAATTTTATACACAATATTAAGCATTGAGATTGGTCTCCAGGTTTTTTAAAAACTGTCTAGGTTTATCCCCCTTTGGTATACATGTTACAATTCCCTGAAAACCATAATTAATAGACCTAACAATGAAGTGTCCTAATTTTCCCCAAAAACATTTAAAAAATTCTGCAGTGAAGCCATCGGAACCAGGACTTTTGTCATTCTTCATTTTCTTTAAAGTATTAGCAGCTTCATCAATAGAAATAGTTCCCTCTAACAACACAGATTCTGTCTGATTTAGTTTTGGAACATCATTATCATTATTTAAAAAAAGTATCCAGATCAATATCTTCAGTATCACTGTTACAGGCATATAAATTCTCATAAAATAATCTTACTTCATCTGAAATGTCTTCTTGTTTTGAAACAATTTCTCCATTATATTTCTCTATAACTGGAATTATTTTTGAAATATAGTTCCGATTTTCTAGGTTAAAAGAATACTTGGTAGGTTTTTCACCTTCCTCAATCCATTTGGCTTTGGAACGTATGATATTACCCTTCAGTTTATGTTGCCTTATTATTTCTAACTCTTTCTTTTTTTTCCATCTAATTCTTCAAAATCATTATTGTCCTCACTTGCCTCTAAATATCTAATAGACTCTATAAGAGTATCTTCTTCAATATTTTGGGGTTTTTTTTCTTGAAGAATGAAAAAGATATTGTTTTCCCTCTAATTTCAAGTAGGAGTGTTTCTAAAAAAAGTTGTTCATTAATTTGAAACTGAATATCACTATCAGAAATGTTCTCAAGAGAATCAATGTTATATGCTGGAATAGCATATTGTATTTTTACTTCTAAAATAAGCTTATTTATTGTGTCTAAGTATTCTATATCATGCAAAAGCGAATTATTAAACTTCCATAAACTTTTACTCATTAAATCTAACTGATATATTTGGTGATGAATGATCTGTACGGTATCCGGTATCTATATTAGAACTAAGTATATTGCCCATCATGTTTCCTGATACTAAAAAAAAGTCAAGACGTGCTTGTTTTAACGGGTTAGATCTTCTCCATGTGTATCTTCTAGTGTCTGGATGATGCTGTCGGTATATAGCAATTAATCCCAGTTCTTCAATAATCTCAATAATTTTATCTCTAGCTTTTGGGTTGTTTGTCTGTTTATAACTTTGATCATAGTCTAGGTCTGGGTCTAAGACTAGATTGTAGTCTCCACAAATAATATGAAACTCCCTATCAAAATTGAAAACAGCATCTAAAATTTTGTTGTAAAAATCAGGTGTGTCTGTATTCGGCCCATACACTGTAATTAAAGTTATTCTTTTCCCACTAATAGATAAGTCTAGAGCTATGAAATTCCCTTCAGTATCCTTCCTTTCCTTGACAACTTTAAATTCAAAATTATTATTGAATAAGATTGCTACCCCTCTCGAGTTTGACATAAAACTAAAGTGACATGTGTATCCCCATTCTGCTCTGACAAGATTTTCTATTTCTGGTGTGAAATGTGTATCTTGAATACAATAGATGTTAAACTTCTTTTTTCTTAGGAATAAAAATACATCTTTTCTTTTGTTTTTATCGCCTAGCCCCTGACAATTAGCTGATAAAATTCTTATATCTTCCATGATATCTGTATTTATTATGTGTTATCCATTTGAATAATTCGCCCTGTCAGACCAAAGTTCCATAGCCAAGAAAATAATAAGCAGAAAGAGTAGTCAGGAGAGATGAGGGAGAAAAAAGAAAGAATATAGTGTTTAGCAGAAAACAGAACTTCAAAAGTAGGAGTAAAACAAAAAATAAAAAACGCAGAGACAGAGAGAGAAAAAAACATAACATGTTTCTAGACAAAAAGTAGAAAGATGTTTTACAATATTACCCAGGTACATGTAGTTATATATATAGCAGAGCCCGACGCCCCGCCAACAATGCATTGCAAAAATATTCAAAAATTACCCTCTTAAAGTATAAATAACATCTCTATAACACAGGAGTATCAATTTAAGCTTAACTGTTATGTTACACACTCACATGCACTGTATTGTTGACAGAACGTCAAGCTCATGTAATGCACTCGTGAATTTAGGTAATATTTGCATTCATTATATCCGATTGTAACTAAAACCAGTGTTTAAACTTACATAATATCATCATGGGTATCTGTTACATTCCAGACATCCAGAAATACCAGGTATTACATAACCATCAAACCAAAGTAACGGCTAATCATATATCTATATCAGTGTGTCTTTTTTCAGATTCAGATTCTTTATTTTACAACTTATCACATCATATAACCAAATACATACATAATAATACATAAGGACATTGTTCACATTACAAAACCATATACACTTTCAATTTTTCAATTTGTTTATTTCCGTAAGCCTTGCGGCTTATGAGACACAAAGTACAATTTTAATACATATTGAATAATTTAAACATGTACAGGAGAGTGATTGTATACAATAAAACACAAACATTAGCACACAATTATTATACATCAGATGCTATACAGTTACGGTGTATTAAGTACAGGAGAGTGATTGTATACAATAAAACACAAACATTAGCACACAATTATTATACATCAGATACTATACAGTTACGGCGTATTAAGTACAGGAGAGTGATTGTATACAATAAAACACAAACATTAGTACACAATTATTATACATCATATACTATACAGTTACGGTGTATTAAGTACAGGAGAGTGATTGTATACAATAAAACACAAACATTAGCACACAATTATTATACATCATATACTATACAGTTACGGTGTATTAAGTACAGGAGAGTGATTGTATACAATAAAACACAAACATTAGCACACAATTATTATACATCAGATACTATACAGTTACGGTGTATTAAGTACAGGAGAGTGATTGTATACAATAAAACACAAACATTAGCACACAATTATTATACATCAGATACTATACAGTTACGGTGTATTAAGTACAGGAGAGTGATTGTATACAATAAAACACAAACATTAGCACACAATTATTATACATCAGATGCTATACAGTTACGGCGTATTAAGTACAGGAGAGTGATTGTATACAATAAAACACAAACATTAGTACACAATTATTATACATCAGATACTATACAGTTACGGCGTATTAAGTACAGGAGAGTGATTGTATACAATAAAACACAAACATTAGCACACAATTATTATACATCATATACTATACAGTTACGGTGTATTAAGTACAGGAGAGTGATTGTATACAATAAAACACAAACATTAGTACACAATTATTATACATCAGATACTATACAGTTACGGTGTATTAAGTACAGGAGAGTGATTGTATACAATAAAACACAAACATTAGTACACAATTATTATACATCAGATACTATACAGTTACGGTGTATTAAGTACAGGAGAGTGATTGTATACAATAAAACACAAACATTAGCACACAATTATTATACATCAGATACTATACAGTTACGGTGTATTAAGTACAGGAGAGTGATTGTATACAATAAAAACACAAACATTAGTACACAATTATTATACATCAGATACATACTATACAGTTACGGTGTATTAAGTACAGGAGAGTGATTGTATACAATAAAACACAAACATTAGTACACAATTATTATACATCAGATACTATACAGTTACGGTGTATTAAGTACAGGAGAGTGATTGTATACAATAAAACACAAACATTAGTACACAATTATTATACATCAGATACTATACAGTTACGGTGTATTAAGTACAGGAGAGTGATTGTATACAATAAAACACAAAACATTAGTACACAATTATTATACATCAGATACTATACAGTTACGGTGTATTAAGTACAGGAGAGTGATTGTATACAATAAAACACAAACATTAGTACACAATTATTATACATCAGATACTATACAGTTACGGTGTATTAAGTACAGGAGAGTGATTGTATACAATAAAACACAAACATTAGTACACAATTATTATACATCAGATACTATACAGTTACGGCGTATTAAGTACAGGAGAGTGATTGTATACAATAAAACACAAACATTAGTACACAATTATTATACATCAGATACTATACAGTTACGGTGTATTAAGTACAGGAGAGTGATTGTATACAATAAAACACAAACATTAGTACACAATTATTATACATCAGATACTATACAGTTACGGTGTATTAAGTACAGGAGAGTGATTGTATACAATAAAACACAAACATTAGTACACAATTATTATACATCAGATACTATACAGTTACGGTGTATTAAGTACAGGAGAGTGATTGTATACAATAAAACACAAACATTAGCTCACAATTATTATACATCATATACTATACAGTTACGGCGTATTAAGAGACTGAGAACGTTTCTGATATGCAAGTTTTAAGAATTTTCCGAGATTATTTAAATCTTTAACATTATTTACACTGAGTAATTGAACAAGTTTGAACACACTTGGATGATAAAAATAATAAGGTTTTAGATATCTAAGTCGTAGTTGGGTATAAAAAGGACATTTAAGGATGAAGTGAATCATTGGTATTACAAACTGTACAGATTCACCTACCACTTTCTATATTTAACTTATGACTACTTAATCGTATACTTGTAATACTGTTGTTTTTTTTATACTTTTGATCAATGGGGTTCTTTAAATAATATTGTAAACCAAAATTGTCTACTAGATATTGATATAAAATTCCTTTTGAGGAATTCTGTATTCTGTATAAAATTTCTTGAGTACATACATCATAAATTTTTTGTTCAATTAGTTAATATACAATATTACTCTCATACGTACTATTCCACGAATACCCCAATCCTAGCTTATTCAATTCGGCTGGTACATTCACGATCCAATCATCAATATCTAATATTCTTTGCTCATAACATGCTTTTGATATACAATTATCGGTTTCTTTAAGTTTTACCCAGTATTTTCCGGATAATATGCATAGGCAATCTACCTAACTCATAGTATACAAGATCGTTTCAAGTGTTTTTACCGACGCCTAGAATTTTTTTACAAAAACTAACATGTATTTTTTCAACCTCAGGTGCTCTATGAAAACCCCATACTTCACATGCATAACCTAATACATTATTTACGTAAGTGTCAAATACTGAACATAATGTTTCGGTGTTAAAACTATGACTTGAAAGGGCTTTATATAAGTTGGAAAAACTTGTGCCCAATCCTATTGTACATATTTGATACAATAAAATATGTTAAACTAACTAAAAAAACTATGACTTTTTAATTTATTTGATAATGCAAAATATGCTTTTCTGCCGTTTCCAGCTACATGTTGTTGAGTTTTGTTAAATTTACCATTATTATTATAAAACATACCTAGATGCTAATTTTTTTATCTA
Source organism: Argopecten irradians (assembly GCF_041381155.1). Classification (NCBI taxonomy): domain Eukaryota; kingdom Metazoa; phylum Mollusca; class Bivalvia; order Pectinida; family Pectinidae; genus Argopecten; species Argopecten irradians. Next base: position 68,705,348 of record NC_091136.1, on the reverse strand, counting down.
TACCAATGCATCATCCCAAGTCCCTTTCAGTCCCTACCCCCACTCCCCTACGTATACCCATTTGTGACTTTCTCTCTTTTTCCTCCTCTCATTCTCTCATCTCCCTACTTGTATGTATGTGGGGATGATGTGTGTATGTATGTGAGGATGATGTGTGTATATAGTGAGGATGATGTGTGTATGTATGTGAGGATGATGTGTGTATGTACGTGAGGATGATGTGTGTATGAATGTGAGGATGATGTGTGTATGTATGTGAGGATGATGTGTGTATGTAGTGAGGATGATGTGTGTATGTATGTGAGGATGATGTGTGTATGTATGTGAGGATGATGTGTGTATGTACGTGAGGATGATGTGTGTATGTATGTGAGGATGATGTGTGTATGTATGTGAGGATGATGTGTGTATATAGTAAGGATGATGTGTGTATGTATGTGAGGATGATGTGTGTATTTATGTGAGGATGATGTGTGTATGTAGTGAGGATGATGTGTGTATGTATGTGAGGATGATGTGTGTATGTAGTGAGGATGATGTGTGTATGTATGTGAGGATGATGTGTGTATGTACGTGAGGATGATGTGTGTATGTATATGAGGATGATGTGTGTATGCATATGAGGATGATGTGTGTATATAGTAAGAATGATGTGTGTGTATGTATGTGAGGATGATGTGTGTATGTATGTGAGGATGATGTGTGTATGTAGTGAGGATGATGTGTGTATGTATGTGAGGATGATGTGTGTATGTAGTGAGGATGATGTGTGTATGTATGTGAGATGATGTGTGTATGTATGTGAGGATGATGTGTGTATGTATGTGAGGATGATGTGTGTATGTAGTGAGGATGATGTGTGATGTATGTGAGGTGTGTGTGTATGTAGTGAGGATGATGTGTGTATGTATGTGAGGATGATGTGTGTATGTATGTGATGATGATGTGTGTATGTATGTGAGGAATGTGTGTGTATGTAGTGAGGATGATGTGTGTATGTATGTGAGGATGATGTGTGTATGTATGTGAGGATGATGTGTGTATGTATGTGAGGATGATGTGTGTATGTATGTGAGGATGATGTGTGTATGTATGTGAAGATGATGTGTGTATGTAGTGAGGATGATGGGTGTATGTATTGAGGATGATGTGTGTATGTATGTGAGGATGATGTGTGTATGTATGTGAGGATGATGTGTGTATGTATGTGAGGATGATGTGTGTATGTAGTGAGGATGATGTATGTATGTACGTGAGGATGATGTGTGTATGTATGTGAGGATGATGTGTGTATGTACGTGAGGATGATGTGTGTATGTATGTGAGGATGATGTGTGTATGTATGTGAGGATGATGTGTGTATGTATGTGAAGATGATGTGTGTATGTACGTGAGGATGATGTGTGTATGTATGTGAGGGTGATGTGTGTATGTATGTGAGGATGATGTGTGTATGTATTTGTAGGAAAGTTAGTTCTCATCCTATATAATGAGAATGTTAACATTAAAGTGAATAGTCGGGCAAAGAAAACCAGTCTAAATGCGTTCACTGGCCTTCCAAAAGTTCTCACATATTAATACGACGGCCAGGTTCTGCTTACGTTTCCCAATTCTGACTTTTAAAGTAAAGAAAAGTTGAAAGCATTGAAAGCGAGGCTGCGTGTAAATGTAACCACGGACATAGTCAGCCGGGAGGACGTTTTAGGATTCCTATACTTTAAATTCATTTCTTCGTACGCAGACAGATTTTGGCGAGAGATTTTATTTTTCTATTTCATAAGAAATTATACTGGATACATTCACACCATTTTTACCGACTTTAGCCATCCTTGCCCGACTGTTCACTTTAATATAATATTAAAAGAAGACACATTTAACTATAATAATAAGTGTGACACAATTATGACGGTGAGGGTGATTATGTGAGGTCATTTGTGTTTGATAATAAAGATGATAATGTTACATGATAGCATGCATGCATGAGATAATGTGTGTAAGCTATGGATGAAAGCGTATGTATTGTTCTTTATATAACTGTTTTATAAAATCATAAGCGATACAATTTTTTCTATACTTCCATAACTTTCAGACTGTTTGAGGTAACAGGGAAAATCAATATAACTATAGCATTAGGAAGAGGAAAGCAATAGGTTAGGTGAGGCACCCTCGTCAGCCAATAAATTGTCATAACTCTACACTGTATTCACTCACATCATAGCAGCATAATATACGGTGTATTTGAAAACTCAGAATTAAGATTTTAACAGCAAATTCCTGGTATGAATGAAGTGTGTCGAATGGATCCCCTCCTGTGAGAGGGCAAAGTTGTGTAAGCCCTATTTTGGTTTTTGGAATAAAAAAAAATAAAAAAAACATACCTAGATACATGTAGTTAAAATCATCTACCACTTCTACTTCTTTGTGGTCGTAAAACCATTTTTCTTCTTGTCTTACAATACCACCATTTCTAAAAACTACAATTTTAGTTTTTTTTCTACATTAAGTGTAAGCTTCCATTTATTGTTATACAAAAGCATTGCATCCAACAAAGTTTGTAAAGCATGCGGACTTTCTGCAATAAGCACTGTATCGTCCGCGTACATAAGTAAAAACAGGGATATCATACCAATTTCAACCGGTTGACAACTTTCTTTTATAAAATTCATTTCACAATCATTCACAAAAAGACTGTATGAAATTAGTGAGAGAACTTCGCCTTGGAAGAGACCGATTTTGTTATCAAAATATTCTGATATATGACAATTGTATTTCACACATGATTTTACATTTTCATATAGAGACTTAATAATTTTTAAAAATTTTCCTTGAACTCCGTGTTTTATAAGTTTACATCAAAGTTTCCCTCTATCAATAAGATCAAATGCCTTTTTACAATCAATGAAACAACAGTGAAACAACAGTACAAACGATTCTTTTTATTAAGAGTTCTATTAATTAGTGATTGAAGGACGAATATTGCATCTACTGTGACCAGCTTTAAAACCAAATTGAGCATCAGTTATATTTTCCTTATCCCACTTAATCAGCCTTCTGTTTAACACTGCGGTAAATAGCTTTCCCATACAGCTGACTAAAGTTATACCTCTATAATTATTGATATTATTTATATCACCTTTTTTTGTGTGTACTGGTACAATGGAGCCACGTTACCACACTTCTGGAAAGAACCCGGATTCAAAAATTCTTCTAAAGAGTTTTGATATACAAGGTATCAAAATATCTTCACAATCTAAGAAAAAATCGTTTAAAAATTAGATCAGATTACGAATTGCAAAATGTATCTCCTCTTCAGAAAATGGTTCATCTAATTCATTAAAAATTGTTGAATATATAGAGGTTACACAATGAGTGGTTGTTGAATATTGAATTTATTCCACACGAGTGAGTTATTTTTTAAAAGTTACAAAAGACACGAGCTTTAGTGAGTGTCTTTTGTAACTTTTAAAAAATAACTTACGAGTGTGGAATAAATTCAATATTCAACAAACACGAGTAGTGTGACCTGTTTCTACCACAATAATGTTCGGTTTTAGCCGATAGAAATACGGCAGGGATACGGTAACATGTATTTACCGAAATATGCAAATAAGGTGTAGTAATATTTTCATCAGCAAAAAGACTCTAATTAGTATTCAAAAGTCATCGTTTGATAAAGAATCCGTCGATATCAAATTCTTCTAATTGGGAACATCTTTAGGGTCAAAAAATACTCATTTAACGTCTTATTGAGTTCAAATCTTCAAAATTGCTTCCAGAAAATAAAACTCAATGTCGGACTACATGTATACATGTAAAAGTATTCGCACGACATGGCATCGTCTATTTCCCGCCAGATAATCATCAAGCCATTACCGTCAAGATAAACGATCATAAACGTTAAACATCAGTAAAATTCTTGCCCGGCAAGATCTATAATTAGTAATAAAGGTCAATTTAACATGTATGAAAACGTCACGTATTATGACACAATGACCACGGCGCATACGCTTTCCAACAGCAGTTTTGGACGTCAAGCGGCCATCACAACATAGAATGACGTCAATTGATTATTGATGACGTTGACAATGATGACGTGACACTGGGAAAGAAGTAGTTCGGTCAAAGTTCACCGTGTCAGCCAATCAGAATGCGTACAGAGTTTATACCACGTGTGGTATAAACAAATTGTTAATCAACAGCTGCAGTGTTTATTCAATGTCATGAGAGTTGAATAACACCCCCTATTGTGGTAGAAATATCGTTATGCGACAATTCGTCACTAGTGTCATCTGTATTAATGTCACTACTAATAATACTAAAATAGTCTAAAAATTCATCCATACTAATACATTTCCATTCTACTTTCAGTTTCCCGTTTAATCTATGTTAAATCAGATGGGCAATATCTGGCTATGAACTCCAATCTGGTCAAGCGTATGAATATCTAACGTTTCCGCCGCGTCACTGACAATGTATTCAATGTAAACTTACGCCTATACATAACGGTCAAATAATTTCAAAAGTGGTTTTAAAGTTGTATAATTCAATTTTGCTCGTTACGAGCATTTTCATTGGCTTAAAAATTTACTGTATCAGCCCATAAAGTAAAAAATGGCGTCGCCGTTTGTAACGTTGCTTCTGATTGGCTGAGATGACGGCGTAATGATTTCATAGACAAAAGAGTATAAAAATGAATTTTGAATATTGAAGAGATTATCTTTAGTAAATTGAATTATAAGGATTAATTTGAATAGATTCGCGGTTTATTTAGAGTACACTCAGATTTTTGTGTTATATCTCCATAACATAAAAAATCTATTCAAGTTAATCCTTAAGTAGTCTATGAAATCTAATAGTATTATCGTGTTGACAAAATCACTTGTATCAAAAAAAAACCTCATCGCATAATTTTCATTTGTTCGCTTGTTTCAAACCGTTTTGTGTTGAACTATATTCAGAAGTTGATGCTATTGCTGTTCCGTCTATTGAACTTGGCGACGTCAACACTAGTGCAAGCGGGAAATTTAAAGGACATACGTGTGTAGTTTTGAATTCGAAGGATCGTAATGGAAATATAAGTAATAAACTGTTACCAGATTGGACATACAGTTGATATGAAGCCCATCCGTCCGAAAGATAAATATTCATGGCGCCCGTTAGGGCGCCATTCTATTTATCTTCCTTCCGGATGGGCTTCATATCAACTGTATGTCCAATCTGGTAACAGTTTATTGCTTAAATGTAGTTGGGATACATGATTTTTACGTTTTGAAAAATATTTATAGAATTTCTTGGGGTTATTCTTTCTGAGAAACTCTACCATATCACCTTCTTGTCGTTTGTATTGCCGCTTAAGTCTATATTCCAACTTTGTGTAAGTTTGTTTTTTACTTATAAGAACCGCATGGTTAGCAAGTGTCTTGTTAACATTAAAATTAAATATTGCACGTTTATACTCATTATATCTATTTTTACATTCATCAGTAAACCATGGTTTGTCCTCTTTATCACCTTTATACTGTTGAGGATATTGATTCATATTACTTGTATTTTTAACATTACAGTTTGGTAAAACAACATGATTTATATTGACACAGAATTTGGTTACAATCATCAATCTTTTCTTGAGAATTTAACGACATATCACATGTATTAAGAAGGTCATGAACTATTGGTTGAAGGTCATTGCATATTCTATCTACATTGTCTTTGTTCCATCTCACAGTTTTAGTTGTACTACCACTACATAAGACATTATTGCGGTCATCAATTATATTAGTGTTACACATATTGAAGGAAAAACACAACGGTGAGTGGTCAGACATAGTATTGAACTCGCCCGTGCCAAATTTTAAAACATTTGAAATATAATCACAATCAACTAATAGATAATCAATTAGGCTCACTCCGTTATTATTACAAAAGGTATAATTTCTATTTTCATCGTCTCTATGACGTCCATTAACTATTCGCATACTTGTAGATTTACACAATGTAAGTAATTTTCTACCATATGTATTTACATGTTTATCCATATTACTACGAGGACAACTAGTTGAATCGTTATTATAAAACATATCATCAAACAATTCATCATCAAGCCCATCATTTACAATATAATCTGGCATAGTTCCTGTTCAAGCATTTATTATTAGTAAGTCACCGGCTACAAACACATTTTCATTTGTTTTGTAACGGCTTATTGACTCCTCTAGACTCATGAATATATCAATATCACAACTATTATAAAAGATACTATTTTCCGGAGGAAAATACCAAAACACAAAAAATTGACTGATTACCAGAGTAAATCCTTACCCAAAATATACAATCAACAATATTTTCAACTATAGAAAACATATTTTTAAATTGTTTTTTTATGCAGAAGCACAACTCCACCCCTTTTCCAGTAGGTTTGGGGAAAACATATGTACAAAATCCATTCAACTCAACTACGTCATTACTCGTTATCCAACATTCAGTCTGACATATGACATCATATTAATATAATATTTCTAAAAAAATCTCAGTCGGTGAGTTTACTAGTGAGCCCTTTACCAATATTCCATGACAGGACCGACAAGTCACTCTCCTCCCTGTCCTACCTCTGTTCCCCTACTGACTGGGAGGTGTCAAGGGTATTAGACTCACGAGACTCAATGATCCTCCGTTCCTCAACTGGTTGCCCACGAGTACTAGGAGGCACACGTGACTGTCCTGGCTGGGTCTGGACGAGGTTACCCTCGCTAACCCTCCGTTCCTCAACTGGTTGCCCACGAGTACTAGGAGGCACACGTGACTGTCCTGGCTGGGCCTGGACGAGGTTACCCTCGCTAACCCTCCGTTCCTCAACTGGTTGCCCACGAGTACTAGGAGGCACACGTGACTGTCCCGACTGGACCTGGACGAGGTTACCCTCGCTAACCCTCCGTTCCTCAACTGGTTGCCCACAAGTAATAGGAGGCACACGTGACTGTCCTGTCTGGACCTGGACGAGGTTACCCTCGCTAACCCTCCGTTCCTCAACTGGTTGCCCACGAGTACTAGGAGGCACACGTGACTGTCCTGTCTGGACCTGGACGAGGTTACCCTCGCTAACCCTCCGTTCCTCAACTGGTTGCCCACGAGTACTAGGAGGCACACGTGAGCGTCCTGACTGGACCTGGACGAGGTTACCCTCGCTAACCCTCCGTTCCTCAACTGGTTGCCCACAAGTAATAGGAGGCACACATGACTGTCCTGCCTGGACCTGGACGAGGTAACCCTCGCTAACCCTCCGTTCCTCAATTGGTTGCCCATGAGTACTAGGAGGCACACGTGACTGTCCTGACTGGACCTGGACGAGGTTACCCTCGCTAACCCTCCGTTCCTCAACTGGTTGCCCACAAGTAATAGGAGGCACACGTGACTGTCCTGACTGGACCTGGACGAGGTTACCCTCGCTAACCCTCCGTTCCTCAACTGGTTGCCCACAAGTAATAGGAGGCACACATGACTGTCCTGCCTGGACCTGGACGAGGTAACCCTCGCTAACCCTCCGTTCCTCAATTGGTTGCCCATGAGTACTAGGAGGCACACGTGACTGTCCTGACTGGACCTGGACGAGGTTACCCTCGCTAACCCTCCGTTCCTCAACTGGTTGCCCACAAGTAATAGGAGGCACACGTGACTGTCCTGACTGGACCTGGACGAGGTTACCCTCGCTAACCCTCCGTTCCTCAACTGGTTGCCCACAAGTAATAGGAGGCACACATGACTGTCCTGCCTGGACCTGGACGAGGTTACCCTCGCTAACCCTCCGTTCCTCAATTGGTTGCCCATGAGTACTAGGAGACACAAGCATTCACACCCACCCATACAAGTTTGTTAAAAAAAACCCCAAAAAACCTTAAATTCTATATCTATTGTAATATCTATAGCAGAAAGAGAGAGCGAGAGAGCCTGCAGTAAAATATTTTTTGGTCTTAACCTGACAGCATTTTTCTTCTTTTTACAGCAAAAATATATATTTATATATATTTACCCAAATTATTTAATTCCTTTACATTTTGTGTATTTAATAATTGAATTAACTTAAACATGCTAGGATTTCTGACATAATATGGTTTTATAAATTTTAATATTAAATATTCATACACCTTACATGTTATAACGAAATGGAATTCATCTTCAATATCATCATTACAAAATGAACATATTCTCTGACTACTAGGTATATTCCTGTATCTCTTTTATTTAAATAAATCTTTACTTTAATGTCTAAAGATTTATTTAAATAAGGTTGACAAAAATAAGTTGTTTAAGGATTAACTTGAATAGATTTTTTATTTTACAAAGCGGTTTATGATAAGAGTACACTCAGATTTTTGTGTTATATCTCCATAACATAAAAAATCTATTCAAGTTAATCCTTATAATTCAATTTACTATAGATAATCTCTTCAATATTCAAAATTCATTTTCGGACTCTTTTGTCTATGAAAATCATTAAGCCGTCATCTCAGCCAATCAGAAGCAACGTTACAAACGGCGACGCCATTTTTTCCTTTATGGGCTGATAAAGTAAATTTTTAAGCCAATGAAAATGCTCGTAACAAGGAAAATTGAATTATATATAATCACATTATCTCAAATGCCATTCATTACAGAAAAAATAGTAATAATTGAGCCAGTTTATCTTAATTCTGAATATATGCTATAACAATGAAGATTCAATTCGCTGTTTGACCGTCTGGCACAGTGATAGTCAACTAACGCTCGGTAATTAGGGCGACGGCGGGAAACATAATACGACTCGCGTTATGAAATCAACATTTAATTTGTTTAAACTGAATTGTTCAGACGGTAATTGACAGGTGTAGTTTTATGGGTAAGCTAATAACTTTTGCGACTCCACAGAATTATCAATCTCGTTTTACATTCAAATTAAACCTTTTCAAAAAGGTAGTGGGCCTTCAAACCAATTACATTGTACATCGCCACTCGCCTGCCAATTTCTAATTATCCAATGGAGACAATTAATACATCATCACTCACCTGTCAATCTCTTATTGGTTAATAGAGACACTTTATACATTACCTCTTGTCTGTCAATCTCTAGTTATCCAATTAACACCCTTTACAAATTGTCACTAGCCTGCCAATCTCTCATCGGTCAATAAAGACACTTTGTACATCGCCACTCGCTTGCCAATCTTTCATTATACAATTTTTTACATTTTCACTGCAGTCTCACTATGTAACCTTTCCAAGCGCAGTTGGCAGTCATATAGACTATGAACTTCAATCGCTTAACATGACGTTATTATCATTGTGACGTCACAATTGTCTGCCAAAACGGAAAACGGCTGTTCAAATGATTGTTTCATCTTTGACGATAGCGAATGATTGATTTATTATAGATGCAAAATCCCATGGTATTTCAACACAAAATTGTTGCCAAACGTAAATATAAGCATTGAACGTCTTTCAGTTGGCATTCATAGCTAATATGAATGCCAACTGGACAGAGGCAAATCCAACACGAAGCGATAGCATAAGACGTTCAATGCTTAAATAGAGACAGTTTGTACATTGTCACTAGCCTGTCAATTTCTCATTGATCAATGGAGACGCGTTGTGCATCGCCTCTCGTCTGCTTATCTCATATTTAAGCATTGAACGTCTTTAAGTTGGCATTCATAGCCAATATGAATGCAAACTGAAAGACGTTCAATGCTTATATTTACATTTGGTTACAATTTTAAGATGAAATCCCAAGGAATTTTGCATATATAATGAATTAATCATTCGTTATCGTCATGGATGGAACAGCCATTTGAACAGCCGTCTTCCGTGATCGCTGGCACGACAATTGTGACGTCACAATGATAATGACGTCATAATAAGCGCTTGAAGTTCATTGTCTATATGACTGCCAACTGCGCTTGGTAAGGTTACATAGTGGGACTGCAGTGAAAATGTAAATATTAGTCAATGGAGACGCGTTGTACATCGCCTCTCGTCTGCTAATATCATATTAGTCAATGGAGACGCGTTGTACATCGCCTCCCGTCTGCTAATCTCATATTAGTCAATGGAGACGCGTTGTGCATCGCCTCTCGTCTGCTAATCTCATATTAGTCAATGGGGACGCGTTGTACATCGCTTCTCGTCTGCTAATCTCATATTAGTCAATGGAGACGCGTTGTACATCGCCTCCCGTCTACTAATCTCATATTAGTCAATGGAGACACGTTGTACATCGCCACTTGTCTGCTAGTCTCATGTTAGTCAATGGAGACGCGTTGTACATCGCCTCTCGTCTGCTAATCTCATATTAGTCAATGGAGACGCATTGCACATCGCCTCCCGTCTGCTAATCTTATATTAGTCAATGGAGACACGTTGTACATCGCCACTTGTCTGCTTATCTCATATTAGTCAATGGGGACGCGTTGTACATCGCCACTTGTCTGCTAGTCTCATGTTAGTCAATGGAGACGCATTGCACATCGCCTCTCGTCTGCTAATCTCATATTAGTCAATGGAGACACGTTGTACATCGCCACTTGTCTGCTTATCTCATATTAGTCAATGGGGACACGTTGTACATCGCCTCCCGTCTACTAATCTCATATTAGTCAATGGAGACACGTTGTACATCGCCACTTGTCTGCTTATCTCATATTAGTCAATGGAGACGCATTGCACATCGCCTCCCGTCTGCTAATCTCATATTAGTCAATGGAGACACGTTGTACATCGCCACTTGTCTGCTAATTTCATATTAGTCAATGGAGACGCGTTGCACATCGCCTCCCGTCTGCTAATCTCATATTAGTCAATGGGGACGCGTTGTACATCGCTTCTCGTCTGCTAATCTCATATTAGTCAATGGGGACACGTTGTACATCGCTTCTCGTCTGCTAATCTCATATTAGTCAATGGGGACGCGTTGTACATCGCCACTTGTCTGCTAATTTCATATTAGTCAATGGAGACACGTTGTACATCGCCACTTGTCTGTTAATCTCATATTAGTCAATGGATACGCGTTGCACATCGCCTCCCGTCTGCTAATCTCATATTAGTCAATGGAGACGCGTTGCACATCGCCTCCCGTCTGCTAATCTCATATTAGTCAATGGAGACGCGTTGCACATCGCCTCCCGTCTGCTAATCTCATATTAGTCAATGGGGACACGTTGTACATTGCCTCCCGTCTGCTAATCTCATATTAGTCAATGCAGACGCGTTGCACATCGCCTCCCGTCTACTAATCTCATATTAGTCAATGGAGACACGTTGTACATTGCCTCCCGTCTGCTAATCTCATATTAGTCAATAGAGACGCCTTGTACATCGCCCACACGTGTCAATCTCTCATTATCAAATGGAGACACTTTGTACATTAGTCTCTTTAAAAATAGTCAATGGAGACACTTTGTACATCGCAACACGTGTCATTCTCTCATTATCAAATAGAGACACTTTGTACATTAGTCTCTTTAATCAAAGTACTGAAAGTACTAAATGGCTCGGTCTCAATGATTGGAGGATATATTTCTAAAGTCAACATTTTTTTTGGACAATAAGAAATAAAGTTTGCTAGTGTTCCTTCCAGTTTGGACTTTTGAGGATTCCTTGGACACCAAGGTGTTAAATAAGAAACATATACTAAACTCTTAGGAGCCCATTCTAATATTTCCTATGGTGTTATATGCCAAATGACTTTATAGCATCTTTAACCTTTTCCTTGTTAATTTGATGTCAATTAAAATATCCATTCTGAATTGCTATTCTCATTAAGTTCCTGGGACCAAAGTATCAGTTAACAAGTATTGTTTTGCAGCAGAGACAGACAAGAGGCATATTTTTCTATGCCAAAATGTCTTAAATATAGAATATGTCAGTCCTCAAGAAGACTTATCAATATAGTCATACCATTTCTGAATAAACTGGTCAATTGGTCTACTTTTAACAAGTTTTTGTAATTAGTCTTTTGTAAAACAGCAAGTTGATTGATATATCCAAACATGATTTAAACTAGCTCTGATAAAATATCTTAAACATCTTACAGCCATTTAAACAAGAGCTGTCGGAGAACAGCAAAGCTCGCCTATTCAGAAGAAGTTGTTGTTCAAGTATTTACTATTTAAACATGGAAATATGACAAATTAACAGACTAAAAAAAACCTAAAGGGCTTCAAATTGGTTGTATTATCACGTTCAGCATCCATACACATTAGGAAAATAAAATCATAAACATTTATGATGACTTAAGCTTAAACAATAGACAAAATAGAAACTTGCTCAAAAACTTTAACGTGAAATATGACAAATTAACAGACTCAAAAAACCCCTAAAGGGCCCAAAATTGGTTGTATTATCACGTTCAGCATCCATACACATTAGGAAAATAAAATCAGAAACATTTATGATGACTTAAGCTTAAACAATTGACGAAACAGAAGCTTGCTCAAAAACTTTAACGTGAAATGGGACGCCAACGCTGACGCCGACGCCGGGGTGACAACATTAGCTCCCCCTATTCTTCGAATAGGCGAGCTAAAAACGTCTGGTCTATTTTCATGTTAAGTATACATTATGCCAAAAAGTAATCATTCTACATTTTATTCCAATATCAATTGGGTATCTAGTTAGCTCGCCATAAACCATGAATTGTTTTATACACTTTTTTAACTTGAGGAAATTACAAATGATTTTTTCTACAATATTTGTGTTTTCAAATCCCCATACTTCTGATGAGTATAATAAAACTGGCATTACAAGTGACTAAAATATTTTCAGTTTAAAATCAACAGGAAGGGATACATTCCTTTGTTTCTTAAAAATAGTAGACACTGATTTAATTGTTTGTTCAGCAGTTTTTTCCTTTTCTTTAAAAACGCTACCATTAATGTTAAAAAATATACATAGATATGTATACCCTTCTTATCAAAATAATTCTATATCCCATAACGTAAACTGGTGTTGTTGGGCCAATTTACGTTTTGAGAATATTACAACTTTTACCTTTCTGATATATTAGATTATAATTTCCATGTAATGCAATAATGTAATGCAATATTATTCAAATCCGTTTAACATTTGTTGTAGAACAGTGTCATCGCCATATAAAATGATAAAAGTTTGGGATACATTTCAATATTATCTGTAAATAATTTGTCAATAGTTGTCAGACAATTAACATTCTTTTTCCGCCAGATAAGATTCCAAGTCATCAAGGTATATTGAAAATAGGAAAGGAGATATAAATAAGGTACCATACTGTGCATGTATATGTTCAATGTAAATTAACAATGTAAGCTGATCTTGCAGAATTGCCTTACAGCGTTATAATAAATGCAGTTGTCTCATTGCATTGGATATAATTGATTTAAGGCAGTTCATGTGGCGACCGAAAAAGGTAAAATCACCATTTTCAGAGTGATCAGAGAAGATTGATAGTCAAGGAGGGAAAACATAAGACAACCTGTGTTATGCAAATTAATATCTAATTTATTTTGAATAAAGTATGCCGAAGATGATGATTAGTGTATTATTAACAATAATCTTAATATGTTTTCTAAAAATACTAACAACTAATGTCATATTGTGTTATAAATTCAATGTTTTATTTATTCTTTTTATTTCAAGCATGTAGATGTCATAGAAAATAAACAAATACCAAGTATATGCATATTAAAGTAAAATTCACAAATTACAACACTAATGTGTATTGTATATATGGAATGAAGATGATGATGGTAATTATTTGGATCAAAAATGTTTACAACATTAAATGTATTATATATATGGAATTTGAATATGATGATAGTAATTATTTTCATATCAAAAACTATTACAGTATTAAGCTACCACAGTTGAAAATGATTTCTTTCATTTTGTTCACACATTTTTTCTCCTGGACTGGTTCCAATTGAAATGATACTTGCATGTAGACATTCTGTAAAACATAAGAAAATAATAAATGTATTAACAGAGTAATTACCGAAAAGGCTAATATCATATAATTAAACATTTTTTTTTATAAATAACAATACCAGTTTAGAGTAAATATTATTGAAATTTATTTTCTGTTGTTCTTTAGTCCTCCTGTTCTTTAGAGTTTTGTCCTTCATAAATTGATTGTAATACAGCAGTTGTCATATAATGTATCTGATAATGTGCACACAGAAGTATAAGTATATGCATATGCATGTGTGCATGGGCACGGTGATAAGTTTATTTTGCCGAGTAAAAAGTTCAAAGAACTAGTATTGTTCATACTCAAAGATGTAATCGCACTAAAAACAGTGATCGTGTAGGCTTTTGTGTGATTGCATTTGTAAGGGGTGTATCTCTGAACGCCAACATTTTGGATTTAGCTGTAGGGTAGTTTGTTGTGACAGTGGTTATAGTCTTTTTCCTAAAGGCAGACCAATGCCACAGGTAAATTTACCTGTAAAAGTTACCTGTGTTGATACTTATCTAAGTGTATATTGATTAATTTTTATTTCAATAAGTGTTCATATTTAATATCAGATACATATATACATAATATATGTTTCTGTTAATATCTATGAAAATATAACAATAGAATCTATGAATGAAATTAAATTAAATTCACAATGATTTTATTTCAAGAATTTTAAAGATTTCCTTGATATATCTAAAATCTCTGGTATAAATCTCATTAGATTTTCAATAGATTGATACTAAAATCAAGCAAAATTCTTTGAAACTTATTTCACATGGAAGTAACTTTACCATTCAGTAATATCAAAGAAAAAATCCAAAAAGGAATTATCCAATTTCAACTTAGTGTAACACCAATTTGATTAAAAGTTTGAAATAATATAAGCATTTTGCCTGTTGAAACGTGATATATTTCCACAAGGTCTTCCATATATGTCTGTTAAGTGACCTTATATACATATATAGTACATGTACATGTAACATCTGCGTTAATAACCTACCAAAGAGTAAGTGAATTTATGTCAAATATGATTTCCAAATTTTACTTGTACTTGACTGACCTTTTTAAGTTAACAGAACATACAATATATTTTGAAAGTTGCATTAGGATGCATCATTTATCATAATTATATAATTTTCCTGCTTTCTTATCCTAAGATGGTATATCTAGATCAGCGTGAGATTACATTATAATGTAAATGTATGTCATTATAGCAAAAGAGCACCCAATAATTAAACTGTTGTCCGTTAACAGCGCAGTAAAATTATATATTTTTGTGCATGTTAGAAATAACATATAGATTTCTTTCCTATGGTTGAATTTCGGTCAAACATTGTTACTAGATACAAATTGGTATATGTACTATAATCTTTAAACAGAAAAAAATAGAAAACTGTTAATTTGGTATTCTGAGCACTAAAAGTTTGCAACATTTTGAGAATTACAAGACCTTCAACATATGGACTTGAAATAATTTTGCCAGTATTGCAACATTAACATCTATAATGTGTATTAAAATGAATATGGTTAAGACCCTAAGTAACAGTCTTCAATCTCATTTCATTTGGTATTTTTACATTATTAAGTGACTTCTAAAAATATTTTGTATCAAAAATACATATAGAGCATTAAACCCCAATGATATATTATTACCAATGTTTATAAAACATCATATATGTGTGTTTGTGTCGGCTTCAATAGATTACCAACTTAAACTATAATCAACAGGTTAAAATTTCCGACAATATTAATTTAAACTTTTGTGATATTGTTTTTCTCCACTCATTTTCTAACCAAATACTTCACGGTGTACGTCTATGCGATAAGAGAAATCATGCGCAACTATGCACGGTCACAAGAAATGAAAGTTGGATAAGAATGTAGCCCTACTGGAACTCCTATGTCAAAACAGAATACTGTTACATTAATATATACACTGATCAAGAAACCTGTTTTTCTGATAAAATTGAGATATGATTTGTAAAAAAATATTTCACCTGGAACTCAAAATGCATCGTTCTTAATAATCCACATGTAGCTCCATATTAATTCTTAGCATATTAAAGCACTGATTATCTTTGATTAATAATTTACGTTGTATATAATACGGAATATATTGAAGGAATTTTTATCCAAAACCCACCAATGTTACCTATGGATACTGAAAAATCTCAAGTGACTTTACAGGTGAAAATAAAGAGTCAGCTTATATGAAAAACAGTAATATAATTGCCCACCAATGTTACCTATGATACTGATTGAAATACATGTAAATCTCAAGTGTTTCCATTTTTGATAATAGATTGGATATCGTAGAAACTTTTTCGTATCTAGGAGTAATTTTCAATTATAATGGAAGTTTTAACATTGCTAAGAAACATTTATGTGATCAAGCTAAAAAGGCACTTTTCGCCTTGTATCGTAAAATAAGGAATCTGCACCTACCTATAGATATACAATTAAAACTATTTGATTCATTGGTTAAGCCAATTTTATTGTACGGGAGTGAAATATGGGGTTTCGAGAACATAAATATGGTTGGAAAAAAATCCACCTACAATATTGCAAAAGAATTCTTGGTGTGAAGAAAAATTCTACAAATTTCATGATATACGGAGAAACTGGCAGATTCCCTATTTCAATCGATATTAAGTTAAGTTTACTTAGGTTTTGGTTTTCTCTCATCTCCAATGAAAAGAAATTGTCTAGCTCTATGTATATAAATTAATGTATGCCCTCCATGTAACAGGGAAAACTGAATTCAAATGGCTTAAGTGCGTTAAAGAAATTCTAGATAATTCTGGTTTAAGTTTTGTTTGGATATATCAAAAAAGCTGTTTACCTGATATTAAGTATCTGAAGTCAACTATTACCCAGAAATTAAGGGATCAGTTCATCCAGTCGTGGTTCCAAGATATTGAAAACTCTTCGAGAGGTTTTTATTATTCTATATTTAAAAACCATTTTGGACTTGAAAATTATTTAATACGATTAAATGAAAAAGACAGAAAAACAATGTGCAAATTCAGAACTTCAAATATTAAAATTTCCGGTTGAAACCGGAAGATGGATAGGAGTTCAACGTAACAATAGAATATGTCATTTATGCAATACCGGTATTGGTGATGAATTCCATTATTTGTTTTTATGTTCAGATTATAATGTAAGTCAGCTTACGTGGGGATTACATTCCTGCTTACTACACAAGACATCCTAATCACATTAAAATGAAAGGCATGTTCTCCATTTTTCATAAAAAAATGTACGCAAATTTATGCTTATTTGTTCAGAAATTATGCAATTTGTTATAGTATTAATTACAGCTCAAAATTATCTAAAATATATGTATTGTTCTAATGTATTAATATATATACACATATGAATAAGTCAATTATTACTATACTCAATACATGTATATTAATATCTCCTATGTTACCAATTTTAAAGGTGAAACAATTTGTTGGAAAAATGTTATGACACACACTGAATTTTGTTTGTAAAAGTTTGAATCTTTATACAAATAATGCATCTAATTTTGCCTGTCATGCTTTAAAATTGAATTGTATATGTATGACCTCTTGTTATACACAATAGTGTATCTGAGTGTAATAAAAGAATTGAAGGTTATAGTCTTTTTCCTAAAGGCAGACCAATGCCACAGGTAAATTTACCTGTAAAAGTTACCTGTGTTGATTACTTATCTAAGTGTATATGATTAATTTTTATTTCAATAAGTGTTTTCATATTTAATATCAGATACATATATACAATAATATATGTTTCTGTTAATATCTATGAAAATATAACAATAGAATCTATGAATGAAATTAAAATTTAAATTCACAATGATTTTATTTCAAGAATTTTTAAAGATTTTCCTTGATATATCTAAAATCTTGGTTATAAATCTCATTTAGATTTTCAATAGATTGATACTAAAATCAAGCAAAATTCTTTGAAACTTATTTCACATGGAAGTAACTTTACCATTCAGTAATATCAAAGAAAAAAAATCCAAAAAGGAATTATCCAATTTCAACTTAGTGTAACACCAATTTGATTAAAAGTTTGAAATAATATAAGCATTTTGCCTGTTGAAACGTGATATATTTCCACAAGGTCTTCCATATATGTCTGTTAAGGTGACCTTATATACATATATAGTACATGTACATGTAACATCTGCGTTAATAACCTACCAAAGAGTAAGTGAATTTATGTCAAATATGATTTCCAAATTTTACTTGTACTTGACTGACCTTTTTAAGTTAACAGAACATACAATATATTTTGAAAGTTGCATTAGGATGCATCATTTATCATAATTATATAATTTTCCTGCTTTTCTTATCCTAAGATGGTATATCTAGATCAGCGTGAGATTACATTATAATGTAAATGTATGTCATTATAGCAAAAGAGCACCCAATAATTAAACTGTTGTCCGTTAACAGCGCAGTAAAATTTATATATTTTTGTGCATGTTAGAAATAACATATAGATTTCTTTCCTATGGTTGAATTTCGGTCAAACATTGTTACTAGATACAAATTGGTATATGTACTATAATCTTTAAACAGAAAAAAAATAGAAAACTGTTAATTTGGTATTCCTGAGCACTAAAAGTTTGCAACATTTTGAGAATTACAAGACCTTCAACATAATGGACTTGAAATAATTTTGCCAGTATTGCAACATTAACATCTATAATGTGTATTAAAATGAATATGGTTAAGACCCTAAGTAACAGTCTTCAATCTCATTTCATTTGGTATTTTTACATTATTAAGTGACTTCTAAAAAATATTTTGTATCAAAAATACATATAGAGCATTAAACCCCAATATATATTATTTACCAATGTTTATAAAACATCATATATGTGTGTTTGTGTCGGCTTCAATAGATTACCAACTTAAACTAAAATCAACAGGTCAAAATTTCCGACAATATTAATTTAAACTTTTGTGATATTGTTTTTTCTCCACTCATTTTCTAACCAAATACTTCACGGTGTACGTCTATGCGATAAGAGAAATCATGCGCAACTATGCACGGTCACAAGAAATGAAAGTTGGATAAGAATGTAGCCCTACTGGAACTCCTATGTCAAAACAGAATACTGTTACATTAATATATACACTGATCAAGAAACCTGTTTTTCTGATAAAATTGAGATATGATTTGTAAAAAAATATTTCACCTGGAACTCAAAATGCATCGTTCTTAATAATACCACATGTAGCTCCATATTAATTCTTAGCATATTAAAGCACTGATTATCTTTGATTAATAATTTACGTTGTATATAATACGGAATATATTGAAGGAATTTTTATCCAAAACCCACCAATGTTACCTATGATACTGATTGAAATACATGTAAATCTCAAGTGACTTTACAGGTGAAAAATAAAGACAGCTTATATGAAAACAGTATATAATTGCCTTCCTATTGTTTCCTAAAACAACACCTACCTGTTGTTGATAAATACTGTTGGCGTTAAGATGAACACCCCTTTGTAAGACTGTGCCAGGTGGTAGAGATTAGTTCCGCTCGAGTGATCACACAATGCAAGTGAGAATCGGAGTATTTTTATGTTTTAATTTACTAATCTATGATGATTGTTTGATAAAATATAACTCAGGATAATTTGCTAAACATTTAAACCCGTTTTCTCCACGTTTGTTGTAAGATTGAAACAGCTTTTAAGTGCCGTTCTACGGAAGGGAATTATGAAAAAGAAATCGGCATTTTCATCGATCTACAAATGAATTAGTCCAAAAAATCTCACTTCGAGTTATACGAACATTTTATGTATGATTTTTTGTCATTCGGACCAAAAATACTTCGTTAATTACGTAGTTTACTAAATACGTTATATATATTATCAGAACGTCAAGCTCCTGTAGGCCTACATGTGATGAAAGTGGCTAAAATGTTTTTAGTGACAACCTCTATACGTGCTTTAATATGTATATATAATCTGATAATGTATACATGTGCTTATAATATTATCGATAATTATGGATGTGGTAAATATTCATACCTTATTAACTGCCGTAAGTTGGAAGATTACGCCAGCTTGGACATTTAGAAAATGTTTCATCGACTCTCACGCGCTATTTGATCAGTTTACAAAGTTTATCCTAAATTTTCTTAGAGTTGTCTTTCTTCCATTGTGGATTTACACGTACATGTGGCATAACGCAGCCGTGATAAACAAATCTCATTATCGTCCTGAGTTTTATTTGCTCCCGAATTCAAATTGACAAAAATCATTATTGTAAA